>NC_084755.1:37859760-37892736 GCF_033978785.1 Entelurus aequoreus | reverse complement strand
ACTATGGACTGACTCTCACTATTATGTTAGATCCACTTATGACTGGACTCTCACTATTATGTTAGATCCACTATGGACTGGACTCTCACACTATTATGTTAGATCCACTAGGACTGGACTCTCACACTATTATGCCTAGATCCACTATGGACTGGACTGGGGGGGGGGGGGGGGGGGGGGGGGTCCCCACATCTGCGGTCCCCTCCAAGGTTTCTCATTGTCATCCCATTAGGGTTGAGTTTTTCCTTGCCCTGATGTGGGATCTGAGCCGAGGATGTGGTTGTGGCTTGTGCAGCCCTTTGAGACACTCGTGACTTAGGACTATATACTGAAAGTAAACATGGATCTATTGATTGATGTGTGCTATGGCTATGAGGTTTTTTCCCCCCGTGGCATCAGTCTGGACACCCTCTCCAGGCTTAGAATGAATATTTTTTTGTATCCCTCCCCCCAGCGTTTACCTGTTTCTCACCTTTTTTTGTAATGTTTGTCTGATTTTGAATGGGATTGTGCTGAAAATATTAATTTCCACTCAGGGATTATTAAAGTATTGCTGATTATGATTCTGATTAGTCAACAAGTTTTGCCTTTCAATATTTACAATATGATTTTTTTTTTTTTTTTTTTTCATTTGATTTGTATTGACATCAACATCAGACATTCCTATCCATGACATCATGTTTACATACATCATATATCTGTTGTCTGTCTAAAAAATGTCAAAATATTGTTTTGTTTTTATCCAACGATGCCCTGCCCCCACCCCAAAAAAAGAAAGAAACAGCAAGAAGACAAAATAATAATAATAATATACAGATAAATAAAAAATAAAAAAAATAATAATAATACTAAATTAATAATAATAATAATCAGAAATGAAATAAAATAATAAACAGATAGTAAATAATAATATATATATATATATATATCATATATATATATAAATATATATATATATATATAAATATATATATATATATATATATATATAAATATATATATATATATATAAATATATATAAATATATATATATATATATATAAATATATATATATATATATAAATATATATATATATATAAATATATATATATATATATATATAAATATATATATATATATATATATATATATATATATATATATATATATATATATATATATAGATATATATATTTATATATATATATATATATATATATATATATATATATATATATATATATATATATATATATATATATATATATATATATATATTATTATTATTTACTATCTGTTTATTATTTTATTTCATTTCTGATTATTATTATTATTAATTTAGTATTATTATAATTTTTTTATTTTTTTATTATCTGTATATTATTATTATTATTTTGTCTTCTTGCTGTTTCTTTCTTTTTTAAAATATATATATATATATATAAATATATATATATAAATATATATATATATATATAAATATATATATATATATATATAAATATATATAAATATATATATATATTTATATATATATATATATATTATTTATATATATATATATTTATATATATATATATATATATTTATATATATATATATATATATATATATATATATATATATATATATATATATATATATATATATATATATATATATATATATATATATATATATATTATTATTTACTATCTGTTTATTATTTTATTTCATTTCTGATTATTATTATTATCAATTTAGTATTATTATTATTTTTTATTTTTTTATTTATCTGTATATTATTATTATTATTTTGTCTTCTGCTGTTTCTTTCTTTTTTTGGGGTGGGGGCAGGGCATCGTTGGATAAAAACAAAACAATATTTTGACATTTTTTAAGACAGACAACAGATATATATATATATATAGACATATAGGGAGTAATTCTTATTTTTTTTAATTTATTTTTAAATAGTACAATCACTAATTCAAGAAATTAAATCAGGCTTATGGGCGTGACCCAGTTTTCCCAGTATGAAGTACATTTATCTAATTTATAATAAATAAAAGCAGTTATCTTCTCCATTTTTTTTAAACGTCCATTGTGATTTCCATCCTTGCTTCAAAGTTGGGCTCTCCTAAAATATCCATTTCCTAGTAATGCTCTTTTTACAGGCCGTTATAACAGTGTGGGCCTCAGAAGGTGTGGCCCCCGGGGGACATTCGGGGCCCCGGGCAGTGTGTCGTCGGTGAAAACAGTAAAAAAATGTAAGAGAGATGAGCAATAAAGTGGAATGTGATGAAACAGCTGACATGTTCACATTAATAATTGTTATAATATACTTAGTCACCTGTAACACAAAGTTTTGTCTTTGAATATGTATAAAATGTGTTTTCAACCTTTTCTATGAAAAATAAAGAAATAAATACCAAATTGCACCTGCGGACTTGACTTTTCTGTGTGAGGTTCTTGTGGAAAAAGTTTAGACACCTCTCATCAAAAGCAGAAGCTCTCAAAAACACAAAAAAACAAACAACAAATCTCTATTTATACCCTAGTGTTGTACAGTATACCAGTACTAGTATAGTACCACACCACACTAAATCTCTATTTATACCCTAGTGTTGTACAGTATACCAGTACTAGTATAGTACCACCACACTAAATCTCTATTTATACCTAGTGTTGTACAGTATACCAGTACTAGTATAGTACCCACCACACTAAATCTCTATTTATACCCTAGTGTTGTACAGTATACCAGTACTAGTATAGTACCACCACACTAAATCTCTATTTATACCCTAGTGTTGTACAGTATACCAGTACTAGTATAGTACCAACCACACTAAATCTCTATTTATACCCTAGTGTTGTACAGTATAACCAGTACTAGTATAGTACCACACACTAAATCTCTATTTATACCCTAGCTGTTGTACAGTATACCAGTACTAGTATAGTACCACCACACTAAATCTCTATTTATACCCTAGTGTTGTACAGTATACCAGTACTAGTATAGTACCCAACCATACTAAATCTCTATTTATACCCTAGTGTTGTACAGTATACCGTACTAGTATAGTCCCACCCATACTAAATCTCTATTTATACCCTAGTGTTGTACAGTATACAGTACTAGTATAGTACACCACACTAAATCTCTATTTATACCCTAGTGTTGTACAGTATACCAGTACTAGTATAGTACCACCATACTAAATCTCTATTTATACCCTAGTGTTGTACAGTATACCAGTACTAGTATAGTACCACCACACTAAATCTCTATTTATACCCTAGTGTTGTACAGTATACCAGTACTAGCATAGTACCACCACACTAAATCTCTATTTATACCCTAGTGTTGTACAGTATACCAGTACTAGTATAGTACCACCATACTAATTAATCATATTCAGTACTATACCACCTCTGAAAAGTACTGGTTTCCCCCCCCCTCGTCGTCGTCAACGTGTGACATTGCTGGTTTTACGAGCAGAGGAGCATGTTGGGCAGCGCACACACACAGAGTACTTACAAGCAGACACAGTGTGTAGACAGAAAAGGGAGAATGGACGCATTTTGGTGTAAAAAGTCAAGATAAAGGTGAAGTCTGCAGTGTTTTAGCTACTTCTAAATCACTAATCCTCGTCTCCATGGCGACAAATAAAGTACGTTTCTTACAAGTAGCATTATCACTGGAGGACGAGGAATAGGTAAACATGCTTCACTACACACCGTAGGAGGATACAATAGCTCACCGCCGTCACAATGTAAACAATGCCATGGGTGGATCTACACCTGACATCCACTGTAATGATACCAAGTACAGGAGCGTATATAGTCGATACTACTATGGTTACACCAATATTTTTGGCATCACAACATCTTCTTTCGTTTTTAAACTATTTATATTATGTTTATAAAAGTCAGTAAATACGTCCCTGGACACATGAGGACTTTGAATATGACCAATGTATGATCCTGTAACTACTTGGTATCGGATCCATACCTAAATGTGTGGTATCATCCAAAACTAATGTCAAGTATCAAAGAGAGAAGAATAAAGTGATTATTACATTTTAGCAAAAGTGTAGATAGAACTGTTAAAAGAGAAAATAAGCACATATTAACAGTAAATGAACAGCCATTTTTTACAGTTTGTCCTCATAATGTGTACAAAATAATAGGTGTATAAATGACACAATATGTTACTGCAGACTAATTAGGAGTCTTTGTTTGTTTACTTACTACTAAAAGACAAGTTGTCTAGTATGTTCACTATTTTATTTAAGACTAAATTACAATAATAAACGTACCAAAATATTAGTATCGGGACAACACTAATATACACAAATATACATATTCTACACACCATATATACATACACACATTTATACACATATACTGTATATATACTGTACATGTACATACACACACACACACACACACACACACACAACACACACACACACACACACACAGCACGCACACACAAACATACATACATATTACATACACACATATACATACATACTAATACATATATATATATATATTAAATACAAACACATAAATACATACACTCACACATATATGTACATATATACACATACGTATATACACAAACATATATATAATATATATACATATTACACACACACACACTTATATAAATACACACACACACACACACACCACACACACACACACACACACACACACACACACACACACACACACACACACACACACACACACACACATATATATATATAAAAAATAAATAAATATATATATATATATATATATAATATATATAAATAAATATATATATATATGCATTCATATATATACACACACAAAGTTTAGTTAGTTACTTAATAAAATAAAATAAAATAACTCACGAATTGGTTAATAAAAAAAACAAACAATAATAAACACTGTTAAGAGTGTAACTTAACATATATATTTTGTACAGGCAGAATTTTGAATACACTAAGTTATGCAGTTACACAATTGTATTATTATTATTATTAATATTACTACAGGGGAAAAAAACAACAGTAAAAATGTAAGAAAACAGAGCAAACAATTGGAATATAACGAGAAAAGCCGAAATGTTCTAACTAGTAACTATTAATAATATACTTAGTCACCTATAACACAATAATATCCAGCTGCTAGGTTCAAACTAGTAATAATAATAATAGGTACTTTTGTGCGTGTTATTAAATAATAATTGTTTTTCATACAATAAAATCATTTGTTTGCTGTCCAGTGGTTCAATCTTGTTTTATTACACATTTCTGAGTCTCTTCAAGTCCGACATTAAGTTGAGATTACAGTTGCAAGTCCAAGACGTTAGATTTGATGTATATTTATATTGTTTTGTTTTTTTGTTGCGCGCAAAAAGTGTTACTACTGTAAGTATTGTACTAATTACGCACCATCTGCTTGATCGTAACGTGGCATCTTAGTTGTAGCTCTCATCAACACATTCGGAGGTGTTGAAATCGCCATGTAAAATCGCTAAAGCTAATCAGCAGCATGTCAATGGCAAACCCATATATATTAGCATCAAGCTAGCACAATTTTGCGTTTTCTGAGTCAAATTTCTTTGTTGGCTTTGAAAACTGCAACATTTTTATCGTATATTTTGTATGTGTACTTTTTTGTTGGTAAACATTGTCGTACTGCTCCTTTTATCGTTGGGGTTTGATATTGGTCGGTGAAAAAGTCTGTTAACGCCATTGCCGCTTAACGCCTTTTAATTGGGCTGACAAACGCCCATCCCTTCTGACTGACACTATTTATTTTTAGTCACGCTAGCAGCTAATTATATGTCTCCACACACAGTGTGGCGCCGCTCCCCTAAGCTAATAATAATAATTATGGAAAATAAACGGCATTAGCTTTATTACGTATCATTATCACTGGAGGACGAGGCTGAGAACGCCAGCCAGGAGCAGGCATGCTAACAGCTAAGCTAACCGCTGAGCTCGCTTTAAACGACACCAAGAAATAAGTTGAGGACGTACAGCAGAAAGGAAGCAGATATTAACAGGAAATTAACAAAATAAGAGCCTAGAGAGAAGATAATATAACAAGTATTGCAGAGGAAGGGTGAGCGATCCATAAATTGGTGGTGTCGATACCAAAGGCAGTACCTTAAAGCAGGGCTCTTCAACTGGTGGCCCAGGGGCCAAATCCGGCCCCTGAGTTCAGTTCAAATTTTCAAAACATTTTGAATATGACTAAAGTGGCGAAGGTGTATTTTTATTTGCACTTTCATTTTTTTAACAGCTTATTTAAAAAAACATACATTAAAAAAATATTTATAGGATTAATATACAAGAGTAAGACTACTAATGTCACTGTTAATATTTAAGTGGGCCCCTCTTAAGTGCAAAAATTATGACTAAAGTGGAAAAGCTGTAGTTTTATTTGTACTTACATTTTTTTGATAGCTTAAAACAAAAAAACAACAAAAAAACAACATACATTAAAAAATATTTTAAATTACATTTAGTTTGAATGTATTTTATTTGTATTGAATTAATTTAGTTATATTTGTTATTAATTTGACCAATTCAACTATTGAATAGGATTAAAATACAAGAGTACTTTAATTTTATTGACAGCTTTAAAAAAAAAAAAAAAAAACATACATTAAAAAAAAATTTATAATTACATTTAATTTGAATTTTATTCATATTTAATCAACTTAGCTATATGTATTAGTTATTAATTTGACCAACCTAAGTACAGAAGCTGTATTTTCATTTGGACTTTAATTTTATTGACAGTTTAAAACAATAAAAAATAAAAACATTCATTAAAAAAATATTTAAAATTACATTTAGTTTGAATGTATTTTATTTATATTTAATTAATTTAGTTATATCTATTTGTTATTAGTTTGACCACTGTAACTATTGAATAGGATTAAAATGCAAGAGTAAGATTACTAATGTCAGTGTTAATATTTGTTAAAAATTTTGGGCCACAAAGTCAAAAAGGTTAGAAAATTCTGACTGAGAGGGCCACCAAAAAATACGGGCCGCAGTGGTACTCAGTTGTAATACACTTTTACACCACGTGTGGCAGTAATGACAACATCAAACAAACAGAAGAAGTCTGGGGCTAAAGTCTTAGAGAAGCTTCTTAAGTGCAAAAATTATGACTAAAGCAGTGAAGCTGTATTTTCATTTGCACTTTAATTGTATTGACAGCTTTAAAAAAAAAAAAAAAACATACATTAAAAAAATATTTATTATTACATTTTATTACAATATTATTCATATTTAATCAATTGAGCTATATTTATTTGTTATCAATTTGACCAACTAAAGTAGTGAAGCTGTATTTTCATTTGCACTTTACTTTTATTGACAGCTTTAAAAGAATAAAATTAAAACATACATTAAAAAAATATTTATAATTACATTTTATTACAATATTATTCATATTTAATCAATTTAGCTATATTTATTTGTTATCAATTTGACCAACTAAAGTAGTGAAGCTGTATTTTCATTTGCACCTTACTTTTATTGACAGCTTTAAAAAAATAAAATAAAAACATACATTAAAAAAATATTTATAATTACATTTTATTAGAATATTATTCATATTTAATCAATTGAGCTATATTTATTTGTTATCAATTTGACCAACTAAAGTAGTGAAGCTGTATTTTCATTTGCACTTTAATTTTATTGACAGCTTAAAAAAAAAAAAAACATACATTAAAAAAATATTTATAATTACATTTTATTAGAATATTATTCATATTTAATCAATTTAGCTATATTTATTTGTTATTAATTTGACCAACTAAAGTACTGAAGCTGTATTTTCATTTGCACTTTACTTTTATTGACAGCTTTAAAAAAATAAAATAAAAACATACATTAAAAAAACATTTATAATTACATTTTATTAGAATATTATTCATATTTAATCAATTTAGTTATATTTATTTGTTATTAATTTGACCAACTAAAGTAGTGAAGCTGTATTTTCATTTGCACTTTAATTTTATTGACGGTTTAAAAAAATAAAAAATAAAAACATTCATTAAAAAAATATTTATAATTACATTTTATTATAATATTATTCATATTTAATCAATTTAGCTATATTTATTTGTTATTAATTTGACCAACTAAAGTAGTGAAGCTGTATTTTCATTTGCACTTTAATTTTATTGACAGCTTTAAAAAAATAAAATAAAAACATACATTAAAAAAATATTTATAATTACATTTTATTAGAATTTTATTCATATTTAATCAATTGAGCTATATTTATTTGTTATCAATTTGACCAACTAAAGTAGTGAAGCTGTATTTTCATTTGCACTTTAATTTTATTGACAGCTTTAAAAAAATAAAATAAAACCATACATTAAAAAAATATTTATAATTACATTTTATTATAATATTATTCATATTTAATCAATTTAGCTATATTTATTTGTTATTAATTTGACCAACTAAAGTAGTGAAGCTGTATTTTCATTTGCACTTTAATTTTATTGACAGCTTTAAAAAAAAAAAAAAAAAACATACATTAAAAAAATATTTATAATTACATTTTATTAGAATATTATTCATATTTAATCAATTTAGCTATATTTATTTGTTATTAATTTGACCAACTAAAGTAGTGAAGCTGTATTTTCATTTGCACTTTACTTTTATTGACAGCTTTAAAAAAATAAAATAAAAACATACATTAAAAAAATATTTATAATTACATTTTATTAGAATATTATTCATATTTAATTAATTTAGCTATATTTATTTGTTATTAATTTGACCAACTAAAGTAGTGAAGCTGTATTTTCATTTGCACTTTAATTTTATTGACAGTTTAAAAAAATAAAAACATTCATTAAAAAAATATTTAAAATTACATTTAGTTTGAATGTATTTTATTCATATTTAATTAATTTAGTTATATCTATTTGTTATTAATTTGACCACTTTAACTATTGAATAGGATTAAAATACAAGAGTAAGATTACTAATTCAGTGTTAATATTTAAGTGGAAAAGTTGGGCCCTGAGGTCCAAAAGGTTAAGAAAGTGTACATTATATAGAGTATATTACATAATATCATGTAATATTCTCAAATATTACATAAAATAAACGTGTCATCAAATGTTTATATGACTAAAATGCATCATGTTGTAATTTGATCTGCTGTAACGTTGGAACAGTAACACTACGTCGGGCTATTTTTTTTTTCTCCACAGTTTGGGACTCGTGTCCACTCAGTCTGTCGCCATGGCAACCCTCGCGTCCACGCATCACCGTCCACGGGCCGGGAGTTCCCCCCGCCAACCCTCGGTGACTCACCACACACACACCCCCACACCCAAACACACACCCCCACACCCCCCCACTACAAACCACCGCCATCAGCTGAGGGCCAGAGTCAGGAGACACCCGACCAGGAAGGAATGTGTGTGTGTGTGTGTGTGTGTGGGAGGGGCTGGAGTAGCGGGGTGGAGACAGCAAAAGGGGGCGTGGACGGGAGGAAGGAGGCGGGGCCAAAGTAGGCGGACGAGTAGTCTCTCCTGTTTGCACTTTGCCAGGCTGACTCTGAAGTTTGTGTTCCTGAGACCAGGAGGAATTTGGCCTGAAGTGGACCGAGCGGACCCCCTCAAAAAGTGAGTACCGTCCCACACGCCACCAAAGTCTTGCTTTTGTGCCACGTTTCGGGCGGTCTCAGCATGGCCGCCCACCCGCTTCCCCGTTGCAAAGTTACCCTGGGGCAGGGGCAGGAGGTGAAGACGCGTTTGTTCACTTTTGTGGGCCTCCGGCACATGTTTGCAATCTCATGGCGGCTGGGAAAAGTGAAGGAAATCTAGGTAGATGTGTCGGGCGTCGGCACATGGGTGTCCTTTTGCGTGTGTGCGTGAGACTGGGCCCAACCCTCCACCACTCCTTTTTCACCGTGGAGCGAAGCGGCACATTCCAGATGTGCCGGTGGCACGACTCACGCCCTTTAGAGAATAGAGACAAACAGCAATGTCTCCCAGTTGGATTGTTCTTGTTTGAATGTGAAATCAAATGAGTGGGAGTGGGAGAGTGCACTGCGAGGGGGGAGGGTGGTGTTCTCCACAGTTATTTTAAGGAGTGGCGGCCGACGAGTCAGGACTCATCTTCGCTCCTCAGCGCTCTTCTTTTTTTTTTACGCAGAGTTTCCTCAAGCGGGAATTTTGTTTGCGGTCGCTGCGGAGCCGCCCATCGCAAACTTTATTCTCAGCCCCTCCCTGCCCATTTTTTTGTATTCATGTGAAACATTTTTTTAGACCTTTTTAAAATCAAACTTGCAAATGAATAATACGGAATTTAAAAAACAAATATATCTAGTTTTAGCAAAGTTTCCTGCGCACATTGATCTGATTGCATCTTTTGTAAATAAAACATCAATTTAAACTACTTTGAACGCTGAAAAATTATATTTTAATTCCTCAAAAAACAAACAAAAAAAATAAAATATATATACACTTTTTTTTAATATACTTAACTTTTTTTTTAGTCTTTTTTAAATAAAACTTGCAAATTCATGTTAAAAAAAAAATATATATATATACAAATTATTGTTATTTCTTATAGGGTTATTTTCTTAAAAAACAAACAAAAAAACAATTTAATGACACATTTTAATTTATTCATGTGAAACATTTTTTTAGACCATTTAAAATCAAACTTGTGAATTAATAATACAGATTTTAAAAAAAAAAGATATTTAGTTTTAGCAAAGTTTCCTGCAAATTGATCTGATTGCATCTTTTGTAAATAAAACATCAATTTAAACTACCTTGAACGCTGAAAAATTACATTTTAATTCCTCAAAAAACAAACAAAAAAAATAAAAATAAAATATATATACACTTTTTTTTAATATACTTAACTTTTTTTTAGTCTTTTTTAAATAAAACTTGCAAATTCATGGTAAAAAATAAATAAATATATATATACAAATTATTGTTATTTCTTATAGGGTTATTTTCTTAAAAAACAAACAAAAAAACAATTTAATGACAAATTTTAATTTATTCATGTGAAACATTTTTAAGACCTTTTTAAAATCAAACTTGCAAATGAATAATACGGAATTTAAAAAACAAATGTATCTAGTTTTAGCAAAGTTTCCTGCGCACATTGATCTGATTGCATCTTTTGTAAATAAAACATCAATTTAAACTACTTTGAACGCTGAAAAATTATATTTTAATTCCTCAAAAAACAAACAAAAAAAATAAAATATATATACACTTTTTTTTAAATATACTTAACTTTTTTTTTGTCTTTTTTAAATAAAACTTGCAAATTCATGTTAAAAAAAAAATATATATATATATACAAATTATTGTTATTTCTTATAGGGTTATTTTCTTAAAAAACAAACAAAAAAACAATTTAATGACACATTTTAATTTATTCATGTGAAACATTTTTTTAGACCATTTAAAATCAAACTTGTGAATTAATAATAGATTTTAAAAAAAAATGATATTTAGTTTTAGCAAAGTTTCCTGCAAATTGATCTGATTGCATCTTTTGTAAATAAAACATCAATTTAAACTACCTTGAACGCTGAAAAATTAAATTTTAATTCCTCAAAAAACAAACAAAAAAAATAAAAATAAAATATATATACACTTTTTTTTAATATACTTAACTTTTTTTTAGTCTTTTTTAAATAAAACTTGCAAATTCATGGTAAAAAATAAATACATATATATATACAAATTATTGTTATTTCTTATAGGGTTATTTTCTTAAAAAACAAACAAAAAAACAATTTAATGACAAATTTTAATTTATTCATGTGAAACATTTTTTAGACCTTTTTAAAATCAAACTTGCAAATGAATAATACGGAATTTAAAAAACAAATGTATCTAGTTTTAGCAAAGTTTCCTGCGCACATTGATCTGATTGCATCTTTTGTAAATAAAACATCAATTTAAACTACTTTGAACGCTGAAAAATTATATTTTAATTCCTCAAAAAACAAACAAAAAAAATAAAATATATATACACTTTTTTTTAAATATACTTAACTTTTTTTTAGTCTTTTTTAAATAAAACTTGCAAATTCATGTTAAAAAAAAATAAAAATATATATATATACAAATTATTGTTATTTCTTATAGGGTTATTTTCTTAAAAAACAAACAAAAAAACAATTTAATGACATTTTAATTTATTCATGTGAAACATTTTTTTAGACCATTTAAAATCAAACTTGTGAATTAATAATACGGATTTTAAAAAAAAATTATATTTAGTTTTAGCAAAGTTTCCTGCAAATTGATCTGATTGCATCTTTTGTAAATAAAACATCAATTTAAACTACCTTGAACGCTGAACAATTATATTTTAATTCCTCAAAAAACAAAACAAATCAAACAAACAAAATTTTTTTTTTTTTAAATATATATACACTTTTTTTTTAATATAATTAACTTTTTTTAGTCTTTTTAAAATAAAACTTGCAAATTCATGGTAAAAAATAAATAAATATATATATACAAATTATTGTTATTTCTTATAGGGTTATTTTCTTAAAAAACAAACAAAAAAACAATTTAATGACAAATGTTAATTTATTCATGTGAAACATTTTTTAGACCTTTTTAAAATCAAACTTGCAAATGAATAATACAGAATTAAAAAAAATATATATATTTAGTTTTAGCAAAGTTTCCTGCAAATTGATCTGATTGCATCTTCTGTAAATAAAACATCAATTTAAACTACCTTGAACGCTGAAAAATTACATTTTAATTCCTCAAAAAACAAAAAACAAACAAAAAAAATAAAAATAAAATATATATAAACTTTTTTTTAATATACTTAACTTTTTTTAGTCTTTTTTAAATAAAACTTGCAAATTCATGTTAAAAAAAAAAAATATATATACAAATTACTGTTATTTCTTATAGGGTTATTTTCTTAAAAAACAAAAAAAAAACAATTTAATGACAAATTTTTATTTATTCATGTGAAACATCTTTTTAGACCATTTAAAATCAAACTTGTGAATTAATAATACGGATTTAAAAAAAAAAAATGTTTAGTTTTAGCAAAGTTTCCTGCAAATTGATCTGATTGCATCTTTTGTAAATAAAGCATCAATTTAAACTACCTTGAACGCTGAAAAATTACATTTTAATTCCTCAAAAAAACAAAACAAAAACAAAAAAAGTATATATACACTTTTTTTTAATATACTTAACTTTTTTTAGTCTTTTTTAAATAAAACTTGCAAATTCGTGGTAAAAAAATAAAATAAATAAATAAATAAATATATATATATATATATATATACAGTATACATACAAATTATTGTTATTTCTTATAGGGTTATTTTCTTAAAAAACAAACAAAAAAACAATTTAATGACAAATTTACAACATTTTTTAAAAACATTTTTAAGCCTTTTTTTTAATTAAACTTGCAAATGCAAGAGAATTTTTTTAATTATTTTTTTAAGCCACGTGTCCTTCACATTGACCTGATTGCATATTTCATAAATATTACCTTTAACATTGAACATTTAGAATTTAACATCTCAATTTTTTAAAATATATTTTGAGTTCATTTTCTTAAAAAAAACCCAACAACTTTAAATTCATACTTAAGTTGTGTCCCTGGCTAGAATGCGGTGCTGGAAGCAGAATTTAATTTCGAGTCCACGCCCCATTACAAAAAAATGTTCACACTTTTTTAGTTTTTTAAACATTTTTAAGCCTTTTTTAATTAAACTTGCTAATGCAAGATACCATTTTTAATTATTTTTTTTAAGCAAAGTGTCCTGCACATTGACCTGATTGCATATTTCATAAATATTACCTTAAACATTGGACATTTTGACTTTAATCCCTCAATATTTATTTTTTATATTTTAAGTTTATTTTCTTTAAAAAAAAAGAAGAAAAGAGTTCAAATTCATACTTAAATTGAGTCCCTGGTTAAAATGGGGTGCTGGAAGCATAATTCAAATCAGAGGCCAGCCCCCCCCACCCTTGTTACAAAAATCTTTCACACTTTATGTTAAACTATTTTAGGGATTTTTAAGTAAACTTGAAAACACATGACAAAAACCCCCCAACATTTTTTCTTTTAGCACATTTTTAAAAGATTAATTTATACAATCTTCAACTCTGACACATTAGACTTGAATCCCTCAAACTTGTTAATATATTTCTACATATTTAAGTTTATTTCATTTAAAAAATTGTTTTTAAAAGTCATATTTTAGTTTAGTCCCTGCCTAAATGTAAGAGTTTTAATACACACTTTAAAAAAAAAAAAAATTTAACTTAATTTTATGCATCTTTCGTAGTAAAAAACTAACTAACACCGTTTTGCGTGACTCCAAACATAGTCCTAGCCCCTTTCTGCTCCGTCATTGATAACATCATAGTGTCTTCTCCTGGAAGTTTAGTGATGGGAAATGTTCCAGGAACATTTACAACTTATTGAATGAGTTTGTTTCCGTAGAAAACATCAAATGTAATCCAAGTTGTATAAAAATGATTGACAGTGTCAAACATTTTAAACAGGCGGGTGACCTTCAACTGGAATTTTGCTCAGGTCCCCGATTTTGCCAGGGGCGGCCCTGCATGTGTGAAGAGGGAAATAACTCTCAGTAATTACACCTTGCAACTGGGGAGCGACACTCTGTGTGTGTGTGTGTGTGTGTGTGTGTGTGAATATGAATATTTGTGTGTTTATGAATGTTTGTGTGTGTGTGTGCTTCAGTGTGTGTGTCTGTGTTTGTATGTGTGTTCATGAATATGTGTGTGTGCTTTAGTGTGTGTGTGTGTTTATGAATATGTGTGTGTGTGTGTACTCCTGGCCCGTCTTCTGAGACGTGTGTGTGAGTTCCAAAGTGGCGTAGTAGCGCCGAACAAAGCAGCAAAACAAGTTTTCCCGTCCTCTTCCTCACACAGCGACATCATCATCACATCATCATCAACATGCTGATCCTCCTCGCCGGCATCTTCGCCCTGCACATCATCTGCATCGTCCTCCTGCTGGTGGCCACCATCGACAACGTGAGTGCCCACCTGCCCACAAGCCTGTGACATCGCTGTTTACCTGGCCACATACCGCCGTGACACCTGTGGAATGTTTACCGCGACACGTGTGGAATGTTTACCTTGCCACATACCACCGTGACACGTGTGGAATGTTTACCTTGCCACATACCACCGTGACACGTGTGGAATGCCACACTGACCCACACATTCCTCACGCTGCCACACAAACATGTTGACCACACGCCACCTTCACACACTTTGTGGGTGTGCACTTTTACACTCCATTTTAGCTGCGCCATACCTTTGTTGCCCGTGACATCATGTGACATCATGTAACATCATGTGACATCATGTAACATCACGTTACATGTGACATCATGTAACGTGTGTCATCATGCAACATGTGACATCACGTGTCATCATGTAACATGTGACATCACGTGTCATCATGTGACATTATGTGACATCATGCAACATGTGACATCATGTGACATCATGTAACATGTGACATCATGTCATCATGTGATATCATGTAACATGTGACATCATGTGTCATTATGTGACATCATCTAACATGTGACATCATGTGTCATCATGTGACATCATGTAACATGTGACATCATGTGACATCATGTGACATGTGTCATCATGTAACATGTGACATCATGTAACATGTGACATCATGTAACATGTGACATCATGTAACATGTGTCATCATGTGACATATGACATCATGTAACATGTGACATCATGTAACATGTGACATCATGTGTCATTATGTGACATCATGTGACATCATGTAACATGTGACATGTAACATGTGACATCATGTAACATGTGACATCATGTAACATGTGACATCATGTAACATGTGACATCATGTGACATCATGTAACATGTGACATCATGTGTCATCATGTAACATGTGACATCACGTGTCATGTGACATTATGTGTCATCATGTAACATGTGAGATCATGTGACATCATGTGTCATCATGTGACATCATGTCGCACTGGCAGACTGAAAACCGGCTCCAACAAACCGCCTCTAGGTAACTTTCCATGCCAGCAAATTAAGTATGTCTGATAGAAAACGCCCAATCGTAAAGTTAGGCTGAACTTTTCCAAAATGCGCTAGCTCAATGCTAATTTACATTGGATTTTCCATACCCACGCTACTCATTAGCATTAGCCATTTCACATGGCGACGTCAACACCTCCACATGTTGTCATGAAAACTACAACTAGGACGCACGTTACAATCAAACAGCTGGTGTGTAATAAGTACAATACTTACAGTACTAACACTGTGTAGGGCGCAACATGAGCAAATACTACTTCCTAGTTCGGCAACACGCCGTAGCTTACGGTCTGTCAGAATTGCAACTACAGACTAAAAAAACCCCTCAAACTAAACGCCCAATCGTAAAGTTTGGCTCGGCTTTTCCAAAATGCATTAGCTCAATGCTAATTTACATTGGATTTGCTATACACACGCTACTGGTTAGCATTAGCCATCTTTCACATGGCGACGTCAACACCTCCACATGTTGTCATGAAAACTACAACTAGGACGCACGTTACAATCAAACAGCTGGTGTGTAATAAGTAATAAGTACAATACTTACAGTACAAACACTGTGTAGGGCGCAACATGAGCAGAGACTACTTCCTAGCTCGGCAAGAATTGCAACTACAGACTAAAAAAACGTCTCAAACTAGACGCCCAATCGTAGAGTTCGGCTCGGCTTTTCCAAAATGCGGTAGCTCAATGCTAATTTACATTGGCTTTGCCATATACACGCTACTGATTAGCATTAGCCATTTCACATGGCGACGTCAACACCTCCACATGTTGTCATGAAAACTACAACTAAGACGCACGTTACAATCAAACAGCTGGTGTGTAATAAGTATTAAGTACGATACTTACAGTACAAACACAGTGTAGGGCGCAACATGAGCAAAGACTACTTCCTAGTTCGGCAACACGCCGTAGCTTACGATCTGTCAGAATTGCAACTACAGACTAAAGAAACGTCTCAAACTAAACGCCCAATCGTAAAGTTTGGCTCGGCTTTTCCAAAATGCATTAGCTCAATGCTAATTTACATTGGATTTGCTATACACACGCTACTGATTAGCATTAGCCATCTTTCACATGGCGACGTCAACACCTCCACATGTTGTCATGAAAACTACAACTAAGACGCACGTTACAATCAAACAGCTGGTGTGTAATAAGTAATAAGTACAATACTTACAGTACAAACACTGTGTAGGGCGCAACATGAGCAAAGACTACTTCCTAGCTCGGCAAGAATTGCAACTACAGACTAAAAAAACGTCTCAAACTAGACGCCCAATCGTAGAGTTCGGCTCGGCTTTTCCAAAATGCGGTAGCTCAATGGTAATTTACATTGGATTTGCCATATACACGCTACTGATTAGCATTAGCCATTTCACATGGCGACGTCAACACCTCCACATGTTGTCATGAAAACTACAACTAAGACGCACGTTACAATCAAACAGCTGGTGTGTAATAAGTATTAAGTACGATACTTACAGTACAAACACAGTGTAGGGCGCAACATGAGCAAATACTACTTCCTAGTTCGGCAACACGCCGTAGCTTACGGTCTGTCAGAATTGCAACTACAGACTAAAAAAATGTCTCAAACTAGATGCCCAATCGTAGAGTTCGGCTCGGCTTTTCCAAAATGCGCTAGCTCAATGCTAATTTACATTGGATTTGCCATACCCACGCTACTGATTAGCATTAGCCATTTCACATGGCGACGTCAACACCTCCACATGTTGTCATGAAAACTACAACTACAATCAAACAGCTGGTGTGTAATAAGTATTAAGTACAATACTTACAGTACAAAGACTGTGTAAGGCGCAACGTGAGCAAAGACTACTTCCTAGCTCGGCAAGAATTGCAACTACAGACTAAAAAAACGTCTCAAACTAGACGCCCAATCGTAGAGTTCGGCTCGGCTTTTCCAAAATGCGCTAGCTCAATGCTAATTTACATTGGATTTGCCATATACACGCTACTGATTAGCATTAGCCATTTCACATGGCGACGTCAACACCTCCACATGTTGTCATGAAAACTACAACTAAGACGCACGTTACAATCAAACAGCTGGTGTGTAATAAGTATTAAGTACGATACTTACAGTACAAACACAGTGTAGGGCGCAACATGAGCAAATACTACTTCCTAGTTCGGCAACACGCCGTAGCTTACGGTCTGTCAGAATTGCAAAATGCATTATGATCAGTTATTGAAAAATAGATTAACATTATCAAAATAACCATGAATTTATTTGACAAAAATGCAATAAATCGATTATATAATAATGAATCATCAAAATATTAGATTATTGTAAAATAGATAAAATTAAATTATTAAAAAAAATTACAACATGTCATGAAAACAAAGTATATTATATGTATTAACATGACTGGAATATAATTTAATTTATTTGAATTAAATTAATTAATATTAAATGACTTAAGTTGTTTGGTATTTATATATTTCTATAGTTGTATAAAAAATTACAGCATGTCATAGACACAAACTATATTATATGTATTAACATAACTGAAATATAGTTTTTTAAAATATATATATTTAAACTAAATCAATGAATTAAAACCTTGCAAAAATGTGTTAATAACACATATATATTAATTGACTTTATTTTTTGGTATTTATATATTTTCATGGTTTAAAAAATTACAACATGTCCTAAACACAAAATATATTACATATAATAACATAACTGATATACAATTATTAAAAAAAACAAAAAAAAAAACATTTAAATTAATGAATTAAAACCATGCAAAAAAATTGTTTTTAACACATATATATTTATTTTAAGGTTTTGTATTTATATATTTCTGTGATTGTATAAAAAACATGTCATAAACACAAACTATATTATATATAATAATATAATTTAATTTATATGAATTAAATTAATTAATTAAAACCATGCACATATATATTAAATGACTTAAGTTTTTTGGTATTTATATATTTCTATAGTTGTATAAAAACTTAAAGCATGTCATAGACACAAACTATATTATATGTATTAACATAACTGAAATATAGTTTTTTAAAATATATATATTTAAATTAAATCAATGAATTAAAACCTTGCAAAAATGTGTTAATAACACATATAAATTAATTGACTTTATTTTTTGGTATTTATATATTTTCATGGTTTAAAAAATTACAACATGTCCTAAACACAAAATATATTACATATAATAACATAACTGATATACAATTATTAAAAAAAAAACAAAAAAACATTTAAATTAAATTAATGAATTAAAACCATGCAAAAAAATGTTTTTAACACATATATATTTATTTTATGGTTTGGTATTTATATATTTCTGTGATTGTATAAAAAACATGTCATAAACACAAACTATATTATATATAATAATATAATTTAATTTATTTGAATTAAATTAATTAATTAAAACCATGCACATATATATTAAATGACTTAAGTTTTTTGGTATTTATATATTTCTATAGTTGTATAAAAAATTACAGCATGTCATAGACACAAACTATATTATATGTATTAACATAACTGAAATATAGTTTTTTTTTAAATATATATATTTAAA
Source organism: Entelurus aequoreus (assembly GCF_033978785.1). Classification (NCBI taxonomy): domain Eukaryota; kingdom Metazoa; phylum Chordata; class Actinopteri; order Syngnathiformes; family Syngnathidae; genus Entelurus; species Entelurus aequoreus. Next base: position 37,873,014 of record NC_084755.1, on the reverse strand, counting down.
TTAAATCAATTAATTAAAACCTTGCAAAAATTTGTTAATAACACATATATATTAATTGACTTTATTTTTTGGTATTTATATATTTTCATGGTTTAAAAAATTACAACATGTCCTAAACACAAAATATATTACATATAATAACATAACTGATATACAATTATTAAAAAAAACATTTAAATTAAATTAATGAATTAAAACCATGCAAAACATTGTTTTTAACACATATATATTTATTTTGTCTGTGATTGTATAAAAAACATGTCATAAACACAAACTATATTATATATAATAACATTTTTAAATGTATTTAAATGAATTAATTGAAACCATGCAAAAATGTGTTTATTACACATATATATTAAATTATTAGATTTAATTATTTCTAGGGTTGTTTGAAAAAAATCTGTGTGTCCTGACTAAATAACCAAAATATGGGTTATTTCCATGCAGGGTTGGTGGGTGTCCGACACCTTGTCCACTGATGTGTGGGCCCGCTGGGTGTACACCAATGGAGTGTGGAACTACACCGACCTCCCAACAGGCTCGCACTACCCAGAGGGTAAGACGCAGACCCACACCCACACACACATTCTTGTATGTGTTACCTTCTTGAGACCTCCGAAAAATGCCCACCTTTTTAGGACCACCCTTTCTAGATATATAAAGATGGGTATTTACAACATTAATAATATATTCATACTATGCAAATATAAAAAACCTTGTTGTGAAAAATGAGTTGGAATTTCACAAGAAAAAACATAGAATTTTGGCAGTATTATAATAAAAGTCGTCATTTTACTCAACGCAAGTCAAACTTTGACAAGAAAAACTGAACATTTGTGCAATATTATGACAAAAGTTGGAATTTTACTCAATAACAGTAACACTTTTACAGGAAAAGCTTAACATTTTGGCAATTTTATGAAAAGAGTCAACATTTTACTCGACAAAAGTCACAATTTTATAAGAAAACTTAAACATTTTGGCTATTATAATAATAATAATAATTGGAATTTGACTCTGCAAAATAATGACAAAAGTCATAATTTTACTCAAAATATGTCACTATTTTACAAGAACAAAAAAAAATTACAATATTGTGATAAAAGTCAGAAGTTTATATGACAAATGTCACCATTTTGCATTAAAAAGTAATAATTTTACATTAAAAAAAGTAATAATTTTACGAGAAAATACTGCAATATTACAGAAACAGAAAGAATATGAGAAATTGTTCCCAATTTTACGAGAAAAAAGTCGACACATTGTGAGAAAAAGACTGCTTTTAGCTATTTTTTGTTTGTAATTGATTTTTAATCTTCATCATTTAAGTTAAAGTTAAAGTACCAATGATTGTCACACACACACTAGGTGTGGTGAAATTTGTCCTCTGCATTTGAACCATCCCCTTGTTCACCCCCTGGGAGGTGAGGGGAGCAGTGAGCAGCAGCGGTGGCCGCGCCCGGGAATCATTTTTGGTGATTTAACCCCCAATTCCAACCCTTGATGCTGAGTACCAAACAGGGAGGTAATGGCTCCCATTTTTATAGTCTTTGGTATGACTCGGCCGGGGTTTGAACTCACAACCTACCCATCTCAGGGCGGACACTCTAACCACTAGGCCACTGAGTAGGCCTAGTGGTTACTTTACTTCACATTATTACAGTATGTCTCTATATACATATATTTTTATTTTTAAAAAAAATAAATTTTGGCCTAAGGGGGCGCATTTCAATTTCTTACACACACTTGTTATTTCATATGTTGACCAGAGAGGGAGCACTTTTAAAACCGACAAACACTCAGTTTTAAAAAATCCCTCCTTTTTGGGACCCCCCTAATTTGATAGATGTCACCCGCAGGGGTGCTAATGAGACATTCTCTATTAGATGCAATGTTATTGGGACCATGATTTATGTCTTCACTTGTTCACACCTCCTCATATGGAAGATACTTTTCCTTGTTGATGTCTCAAGAAGGGTAGAAATACAAGAACACACACACACACATTCTTTTATTTGTTACCTTCTTGAGACCTCAGAAAAATGCCCACCACTTTAGGACCACCCTTTCTAGATATATAAAGATGTGTATTTACAACATTAATAATATATACATACTATGCAAATATAAAAAAGCTTGTTGTGAAAAATGAGTTGGAATTTCACAAGAAAAAGGTCACAATTTCACAAGAAAAATTTAGAATTTTGGCAGTATTATAATGAAAGTCGTCATTTTACTCAACGCAAGTCCAAATTTGACAAGAAAAACTGAACATTTGTGCAATATTATGATAAAAGTAGGAATTTTACTCAACAGTCGCAGTTTTACAGGAAAAGCTTAACATTTTGGCAATTTTATGAAAAGAGTCAACATTTTACTTGACAAAAGTCACAATTATAATAATAATCTGAATTTTACTCAGCAAAACTATGACATAAGTCATAATTTTACTCAAAATATGTCACTATTTTACAAAAACAAAAAATTACAATATTGTGATTAAAGTCAGAATTTTATATGACACATGTCACTATTTTGCATTAAAAAGTAATAATTTTACATAAAAAAGTAATAATATAATGATAAAATATTGCAATATTACTTAATCAGAAAGAATATGAGAAATTGTTCCAAATGTTATGAGAAAAAAGTCGACACATTGTGAGAAAAAGACTGCTTTTAGTAAATTTTTGTATTTTTTGTTTGTAATTGGTTTTTAATCTTCATCATTTACTTCACATTATTACAGTATGTCTCTATATACATATATTTTTATTTAAAAAAAAAAAATTTTGGCCAAAGGGGGCGCATTTCAATTTCTTACACACACGTTATTTCATATGTTGACCAGAGAGGGAGCACTTTTAAAACCGACACACACTCAGTTTTAAATAATCCCTTCTTTTTGGGACCACCTTCATTTTGATAGATTTCACCACCAGGGGTGCTAATGAGACATTCTCTATTAGATGTAATGGTTTTCTGTATTGGCACTAGGGATGATGTTTGATAAGAAATTATCGAGTTCGAGCCCATAATCGAATCCACTTATTGAACTGATTCCTTATTGATTCTCTTATCGAATCCAGATAGGTTGTTGTATATGGAAAAAAACACAATATTTGGTTTAACAAAAGCTCACTTTTATTTTATAAGAAAAAAATAAGATAAAATAAATAAATAAATATTGACTGTTACTCCCCTAAAAAATAAATAAATAAATATAATGACTGTTGTTACCCAAAGTATATTAAGTGGGATTTTTCAGAAAAAAAAAATATAGAGTAACACAAAAACAACCTGTCTCTGTGATCACTATAGGTGTATAAATAATAATATAGTGTTAAATAAAATCAGTCCCTTGGGCACAAAACTGAAAATAATACAGCTCTCCAAAAAGTGCACTTCTGCTGCTATTGGAACATACTAACTACACACACTATGACACTAAGAACACCACAGTCATCAATCAACAATTCTTCCCCCCTTACATAAGAGCGAAGCCTGGCAATAATTGCATATTGCCTGTTCTGCCCTCACTATACGTGTTGAGGTTATACAGCTTGGCAGACAGCTAACAAACAATTCAAAGCAGATTAATCCATTTAGGCTCTATTGTTGTTGATCTTGCTTTGTCTTTTCCTATCTTTACTTTTGTCTTGCACTGGACTGTTATGTTTTATTTTTTAAACTGAAATACACACAATGACAAATGTATAAGCTATGTGAGTCAATTAACATACTGAAATGTAATACACAATATGTCAATATTAGCTTCACACAAATATACAGTACTATCATCAAACAAATACTTCTGAGTGTTGAAACTATTTCGATGGTGGCAGCCATTTAAAGTCCTCAAAACATCCATTGAAACAGTGCACAAAAATCGTTTTTCAATAGACATCTTAGTACCAAACTTAACCACTTTCCACCTTAATATTGAGTTACATAAACAAGTTAAACAGTTTACTTACAGACTTATCTTTTCCGAGGCTTGTAAGAGCTAACACAACTTGTCTACTTCTCAATTGTCTCAACCCGGAAGTGCCCAAACTAATGACGCGTAGTATTTTCATATCGCCACAGGGTGTCAGTAAGAGTCTACAATCAAATGGGCATAAGAGCGCGGCCCACGCTGCTGCTCACTGCTCCCCTCACCTCCTAGGGCAGGCCCGGGCAACTATTTTGACTCGGGGGCCACATTTAGAGAAAAAAATGTGTCTGGGGGCCGGTATATCTATTTTAAGAACACTAATACAAAACCTCACAATAATGTCTGATTGAATGCTAAAAGCGTTATGACAGACCGCCTTAAAAAACGTAATGGAATTTAAAAATTTTATATGAACGATAAAACACTGAATATTGACAAAATATGAATGTCACACCCCCTTTCGATCGACATATTTTACAATCAAGTGAAACGCAACAAAAATGCAACAAACAGTGAAATATGAACGCGAAGGGTACAAAATAAACCCGCCTACAATCTGATATATGTGATATATCACTAAGCTTTAGAACTTTGTTGTGAAAATCTCCTTCCACGTCTGTGGAAACGCTTCCCGCCCACACTGCTTGGTGCCTCGTCTGAGCTGCTGTGACGTAGATGACCATAGTAACTAATTAGATTACCATAGTAACAAATTAGATTACCATAGTAACTGGTATATCATCCATAAGCGCAGATTCCAACCATTGAAATACTTTGTATAGTTCAAGACTTACGGTCATTAGAAAACATCACTGCACATCATAACGGCAGCTACACTTTCCATCTTAATGATATAAAACAATTATTTGGGAATGCACGGCGGGCCAGATTGAAAAGCTTCACGGGCCGCATGTGGCCCCCGGGCCTTCATTTGCCCAGGTCTGTCCTAGGGAGTGAACAAGGGGATGGGTCAAATGCAGAGGACAAATTTCACCATACCTAGTGTGTGTGTGACAATCATTGCTACTTTAACTTTATAACATTGCCGTCCCACAGGGCATTTCCTGTAGGTGGGAAGGGATTCGTTCCCAGGGATTCGAAAAAAAGAACCAACTCTTTTTATTTACTATAGTGGCCTCGATAACGGGAACCGGTTCTCAAAAAGGGGATTCGAGTCCATGGAATCGGTTCTTTTCTTATCGAACAACCGGGAGAACCGATTTTGAACATCATCCCTAATGGGGACCATGATTTATGTCATCACTTGTTCCTCGGTTCTCATATGGACGGCACTTTTCCTTGTTGATGTCTCAAGAAGGGTAGAAATACAAGAACACACACACAGTTGCACAGAGCAGGCTACGGGGGGACCTGCATGTATGCACACACCTTTCCTCCCACCGCAACAATGCAGTTTTCTCCCAAACGTGCCTGCAAGTCCCTTCCTGCGGAATGATCTCACCTCCAACTTTGTTTTCCATCCGAGCCCGAGTCAAACATTGGCCAAGGCCGTGTAGCAACGACCAGTGTTTCCCGTATTGCCATTCTTCAACCCGGCATTGTGCTCTCTGGCTCCCCCTGCAGACTACCTCCAGGCGGTGCAAGCCACCTCCGTGCTGGCCTGCATCTTCTCCATCCTGGGCATCTTCGTGTTTGCCGCGCAGCTTTTCACCTTGAAAAAGGGAGAGCGCTTCACCATCTCCGGCGTTTTCCAAGCCCTGGCCTGTGAGTCGGACGCCGTCCCTCAGAGCCGACCGTCTTCTTCCGCCACTTTCTAACGTGCGTGTGTTCCCAGGCCTCTGCATCATGATCGCCGCCTCCATCTACACCGACCAATTCCACCTGGACGAGAGCGTGGGTTCCTACGGCCACTGCTACATCCTGGCGTGGATCTCCTTCGCCCTCACCTTCATCTCCACCATCATTTACTTTGTGCTACGCAAGAAGACGGCGTGATCGCCACGCCGGAGCTAAACTCCGTTTGACTGGATCTCTTCTTTTAGGCACACAAAAAATGATTTTGGTAACTGAGCGATTGCAGACTGTAACATTCTTAAAAGACAGCGCCGATCAATTGATGGAATATTCTTTCTTTTTTTTTCTTTTCTTTTCGGAACATAAGGCGCACCAGCAGGCACAAGGCATTGATACGGCGTTGATTATGCGTACGTGTCCTCTAAAACGGACTATGAAACAACGGGGAAAAATAGTTGTGTTTGTACATTGAGACAACGTTGATGTCTGATGTTGGATCCACGTTGTTGGTTGTTGGAAAATGATCACAATTCAATGGTCAAAATGCATCAAACGTCAAATCAACATTGTCAAAAAGCATGTTGTTTCAACGTTGTATTTGTGTTGTAGGATACCGGTTAGAAAATTACCAAATTTCAATGGTCAAATCAACGTCAAACCTGACATTGATTAAATGTCGTCAAAAAAGATGTTTTTTCAACGTTGTATTTGTACCGTGGAATATTAATTGGGAAATTATGTCAAAAACGTCGTCAAAAAGCATGTTGTTTCAACGTTGTATTTGAGTTGTAGAAATATTGGTAAATTTCAATGTCGAATCAACGTCAGAACCCCACGTTGATTAAACATCGTCAAAAAGCATGTTGTTTCAATGTTAGGTTTGTGTCGTAGAATATTGGTCGGGGAAATGACCAAAATTCAACATCAGGATCAAACGTCGTCAAAAAGCATGTTGTTTCAATGTTAGGTTTGTGTCGTTGATTATTGGTCGGGAAATGACCAAAATTCATCGTCAGGATCTGACATTGAATAAACGTCGTCAAAAAGCATGTTGTTTCAATGTTAGGTTTGTGTCATAGAATATTGGTCGGTAAATGACCAAAATTCAATGGTCAAATCAACGTCACAACCTGATATTGATCAAACGTCGTCAAAAAGCATGTTGTTTCAACGTTGTGTTTGTGTCATTGATTATTGGTCAGGGAATGACCAAAATTCAACGTCAGGATCCGACATTGAATAAACGTTGTCAAAAAGCATGTTGTTTCAATGTTAGGTTTGTGTCGTAAAATATTGGTCGGGAAATGACCAAGTTTCAATGGTCAAGTCAACGTCACAACCTGACATTGATTAAACGTCGTCAAAAAGCATGTTGTTTCAACGTTGTGTTTGTGTCGTTGATTGTTGGTCGGGAAATGACCAAAATTCAACGTAAGGATCCGACATTGAATAAACGTCCTCAAAAAGTATGTTGTTTCAATGTTAGGTTTGTGTCGTAGAATATTGGTCGGGAAATTACCAAATTTCAATGGTCAAGTCAACGTCACAACCTGACATTGATTAAACGTCGTCAAAAAGCATGTTGTTTCAACGTTGTGTTTGTGTCATTGATTATTGGTCGGGGAATGACCAAAATTCCACGTAAGGATCAGACATTGAATAAACGTCGTCAAAAAGCATGTTGTTTCAACGTTGTGTTTGTGTCATTGATTATTGGTCGGGGAATGACCAAAATTCCACGTAAGGATCCGACATTGAATAAACGTCGTCAAAAAGTCTGTTGTTTCAATGTTAGGTTTGTGTCGTTGATTATTGGTCGGGGAAATGACCAAAATTCAACGTCAGAATCCGACATTGAATAAACGTCGTCAAAAAGCATGTTTTTTCAACGTTGTGTTTGTGTCATTGATTATTGGTCGGGAAATGACCAAAATTCAACGTCAGAATCCGACATTGAATAAACGTCGTCAAAAAGCATGTTTTTTCAACGTTGTGTTTGTATCGTTGATTATTGGTCGGGGAATGACCAAAATTCAACGTCAGGATCCGACATTGAATAAACGTCGTCAAAAAGCATGTTGTTTCAATGTTAGGTTTGTGCCGTAGAATATTGGTCGGGAAATGACTAAATTTCAATGGTCAAATCAACGTCACAACCTGACATTGATTAAACGTCGCCAAAAAGCATGTTGTTTCAATGTTGTATTTGTACCGGGGAATATTGGTCGGGGAATGACCAAAATTCAACGTCAGGATCCGACATTGAATAAACGTCGTCAAAAAGCATGTTGTTTCAATGTTAGGTTCGTATTGTGGAACATTGGTCGGGAAATGACCAAAATTCAATGTTAAATCAACGTCACAACCTGACATTGATTAAACGTCGTCAAAAAGCATGTTGTTTCAACGTTGTGTTTGTGTTGTAGAATATTGGTTAGAAAATGACCAAAATTCAATGGTCAAATCAAGGTCACAACCCGACATTGAATAAACGTCATCACAAAGAATGTTGTTTCAACGTTATGTTTGAGTTGCTAACGTCAGGGCCTAATTCAACAAGTTGTCAACGTTGTTTCAATGTCTTGTGCCTGCTGGGTCATAAGGCGCGCTGTCGATTTCTGAGAAAATGAAAGGATTTTAGTGCGCCTTGTAGTCCGAAAAATAGGGTTAAAAATGCCTTAAAAAAAGCTTAAACACGCATTACGATGCTATGAGAATGATTATTAATAACAATATTAGTCGTACCAGCACGGGCTGAACAAGTCACATCTGTGTACGTACGTTTAAATATGGATGTATCTGGATAAAAAGGGGGTGAGTCTATTATTTTTCAATTGTTTTTGTCGTCATTTTGTTGTAGGTTTATCCACTTAAATGCTTCTTTCTTCCCCCCCCCCCGGTCTTACTTTGGATGGTGCAGGACAACTGGTGGTGCAGTCCCCACCTTGTGTAGCAGTACTAACACGCCACATACTAAACTTCAGAATCTGGTTCCAAATATTTGAGATGCAGCCGTGCGAGTATATAAGGAGAGTTGACATATTTTAATGTAACTATAACAATCCAGTATGTGACAAAAAGCTGCCTTCACATATTGTATGTAAATATGTTCCCAGTTATGCTTTGTATATCTAATGCTGTTTTGTCCTCGTGGACGACATGGACCATGATTTGTACCACAATAAATCTAGACTTTCAACCACGTTTTGCACTTTCATGCTTTTTATTTGATAAAAGTCATCTGCCACCACACTTTGATAAACATGCTCACTTAATCATTTTTGTATACATTTTTCACAAAAAAAAAAAAATGAAGTAAATTTCATGCAATAAGATGTTTCGCCTCATGCTCAAAGACTAGATAGGACAGCTCTAGTCAACACAACTCAATTAAGGACTAGCAATGGCAACTCTAGCCAACTCAGCTCAACAAAAGGATAAATAGGACTGATCTAGCCATTCAATCGAAGACTAGCTAGGACAGCTCGATGAAAGATGAGCGAAGACCAATCTAGTCAACCCATTTTAATGAAAAACTAAATAGGACAGCTCTATTCAGCACAACTCAAAAACTATTTAGGGCAACTCTAGTCAACTCAGGTCAACGAAAGAATAGATGGGACTGATCTAGCCACTCAATCCCCACTCAATCGAAGACTAGCTAGGACGGCTCGATGAAAGATGAGCGAAGACCAATCTGGTCAACCCATCTTAATGAAAAACTAGATAGGACAGCTCTATTCAGCACAACCCAAAAACTATTTAGGGCAACTCCAGTCAACTCAGGTCAACGAAAGGATAAATAGGACTGAGCTAGCCACTCAATCCCCACTCAATCGAAGACTAGCTAGGACAGCTCGATGAAAGATGAGCGAAGACCAATCTAGTCAACCCACTTTAATGAAAAACTAGATAGGACAGCTCTATTCAGCACAACTCAAAAACTATTTAGGTCAACTCCAGTCAACGAAAGGATAAATAGGACTGATCTAGCCATTCAATCGAAGACCAGCTAGGACGGCTCGATGAAAGATGAACGAAGACCAATCTAGTCAACCCATCTTAATGAAAAACTAGATAGGACAGCTCTATTCAGCACAACCCAAAAACTATTTAGGGCAACTCCAGTCAACTCAGGTCAACGAAAGGATAAATAGGACTGATCTAGCCACTCAATCCCCATTCAATCGAAGACTAGCTAGGACAACTCGATGAAAGATGAGCGAAGACCAATCTAGTCAACCCATTTTAATGAAAAACTAAATAGGACAGCTCTATTCAGCACAACTCAAAAACTATTTAGGGCAACTCTAGTCAACTCAGGTCAACGAAAGAATAGATGGGACTGATCTAGCCACTCAATCGAAGACTAGCTAGGACGGCTCGATGAAAGATGAGCGAAGACCAATCTAGTCAACCCATCTTAATGAAAAACTAGATAGGACAGCTCTATTCAGCACAACTCAAAAACTATTTAGGGCAACTGTGGTCAACTCAGGTCAACAAAAGGATAAATAGGACTGATCTAGCCACTCAATCGAAGACTAGCTAGGACAGCTCAATGAAAGATGAGCGAAGACCAATCTAGTCAACCCATCTTAATGAAAAACTAGATAGGACAGCTCTATTCAGCACAACTCAAAAACTATTTAGGGCAACTCCAGTCAACGAAAGGATAAATAGGACTGATCTAGCCACTCAATCCCCACTCAATCAAAGACTAGCTAGGACGGCTCGATGAAAGATGAGCGAAGACCAATCTAGTCAACCCATCTTAATGAAAAACTAGACAGGACAGCTCTATTCAGCATAACCCAAAAACTATTTAGGGCAATTCCAGTCAACTCAGGTCAACGAAAGGATAAATAGGACTGATCTAGCCACTCAATCCCCATTCAATCGAAGACTAGCTAGGGCAGCTCGATGAAAGATGAGCGAAGACCAATCTAGTCAACCCATTTTAATGAAAAACTAGATAGGACAGCTCTATTCAGCACAACTCAAAAACTATTTAGGGCAACTCTAGCCACCTCAGCTCAACGAAAGGATAAATAGGACAGATATAGCCACTCCCACTCAATCGAAGACTAGCTAGAACAGCTTTAGTGGGCACAGCTCGATGAAGGATCTGCTAAGACCAATCTAGTCAACTCATCTCAATGAAAGACTAGATAGGACCGCTATAATCAGCACGAATCAATTAAGGACTAGCAAGGGCAACTCTAGCCACCTCAGCTCAACGAAAGGATAAATAGGACAGATGTAGCCACTCCCACTCAATCAAAGACTAGCTAGGACAGCGTTAGTCTGGTTACTGGCTCACTTGCACTGGCTTCCTGTGCACTTAAGATGCGACTTTAAGGTTTTACTACTTACGTATAAAATATTACACGGTTTAGCTCCAGCCTATCTCGCCGATTGTATTGTACCATATGTCCCGACAAGAAATCTGCGTTCAAAGAACTCCGGCTTATTAGTGATTCCCAGAGCCAAAAAAAAGTCTGCGGGCTATAGAGCGTTTTCTATTCGGGCTCCAGTACTCTGGAATGCCCTCCCGGTAACAGTTAGAGATGCTACCTCAGTAGAAGCATTTAAGTCTCATCTTAAAACTCATTTGTATAATCTAGCCTTTAAATAGACCCCCCCTTTTTTAGACCAGTTGATCTGCCGTTTCTTTTCTTCTCTCCTCTTCTCCCCTGTCCCTTGCGAGGGGGAGTTGCATAGGTCCGGTGGCCATGGATGAAGTGCTGGCTGTCCAGAGCCGGGACCCCGGGTGGACCACTAGCCTGTGCATCGGTTGGGGACATCTCTGCGCTGCTGACCCGTCTCCGCTCGGGATGGTTTCCTGTTGGCCCCGCTGTGGACTGGACTCCCGCTGATGTGTTGGATCCACTGTGGACTGGACTTTCACAATGTTATGTCAGACCCACTCGACATCCGTTGCTTTCGGTCTCCCCTAGAGGGGGGGGGTTACCCACATATGCGGTCCTCTCCAAGGTTTCTCATAGTCATTCACCGACGTCCCACTGGGGTGAGTTTTTCCTTGCCCGTATGTGGGCTCTGTACCGAGGATGTCGTTGTGGCTTGTGCAGCCCTTTGAGACACTTGTGATTTAGGGCTATATAAATAAACATTGATTGATTGATTGATTGATAGTCGGCACAGCTCGATTAAAGATGAGCGAAGACCAATCTATTTAACTCATCTCAATGAAACACTGGATAGGACAGCTCTATTCAGCACAACGCAAAGACTATTAAGGGCAACTCTAGTCAACTCAGCTCAACGAAAGGATATAAAGGACAGATGTAGCCCTCCCACTCAATCGAAGACTAGCTAGGACAGCTCGATGAAAAATGAGCTAAGACCAATCTAGTCAACTCATCTCAATGAAAGACTAGATAGGACAGCTCTATCAGAGTAAAAGTGCAGACAAAGGAAAGAGATCATTTCCACCAAAACCACCACTGCCCACATTGTACCAGAGTTCTGTGGCTCCAGGATTGGCCTCTTTGCCCACCTGAAGACCCATAAAGACAAAGGAGGACCGACATACCTGAGCACGAGTGTCCGCCGATGAGTGTAAGTTTGGCATTGTTATTCTTGCTATTTTGAGAAAAAAATATTTAGTCTAAGCCTGGGCCCCTGGAGAGGGGGTCCGGACTGAGGCCAAGGAACAAAAATAGCCATAGCAAGGGAAACATCAAAGAACACAAAGGATGTTAAAGACATTAAAAGAGCAGAGCTGATGCAACCAGCCACTTCTACACACAGCCACAAAAGTTAAACAACAACAAAAACATATACACTGTGGTGGCCTCTGCGGTGTTCCACGCCATCGTCTGCTGGGTTCGGGGGAGCATGGACAGAGACAGGAGCAAAGCAACCAAGAGTCGACTCCACCCTCGGCCGCCCACCAACTCTCGGCCAGTGTCCAGTCCGCACGGATGAGCGAGGATACGTCCAAGGAGACCGAGGTGTCCGATATTCAGCCAAGACCCTGTGAAGCTTGTCCGTCCCAGCGCCAGCTCCGCAGCCCTGTCTCTTTCATCCGCATCTCCTTCAGTCTCTCCAAACGGACTCTGGTGTGGCAGAGACCCAGCAGCTGGTCTCCGTGGCCAAAAGACCCCCGGGAGGCAGATCCAAATGTTCACAAAAAAGCACCGCAGAAGTCACGAAAGTGCCACCCCTTGTCACGCAGTCCCAAAGGGTCCCCAACCAAAAGGCAAAAAAACCACATGAAAACAATAGGGAAACATCGAGACCAATCAGTTTTAATGGGATTAGGAAAAAAACAGATAATTAATTTCCTTTGAATACCAACAAATAACCAAGGTTGGACAGCGTTCCAACCCCGAAGTTGTACAACAACGTTCACACTTGACAAAACAAACCGTACCAAGAAGAGCTGGAATTAAAAAGGTTAAAGAGGGCTGCAGTCCTGCTCTGGTGTATAAAGGGGGGCCGCCAGGAGTCCGTGGACAACAACAGGCGAGCTGGTCGAGTGGGACGAAGATCGGAGAGACAACCGATGTAAAGGAGAGGCGGATACAGGGTGG
>NC_084755.1:37849760-37852260 GCF_033978785.1 Entelurus aequoreus | reverse complement strand
GTTATTTTTTATATTCAGTAACTCAGTAACTACATGATGCGTTACTGCGTTATTTTTTATATAGTATCGGCTAGAAACTGAGAAGATCTGAGTGTGTTTAATTGCTGCAGTGTCGTCCTTCTGAATGTTCCTGTGTCACAAGGAAGAGGTGAGCCTTGCGCTGTGTGTGTGTGTGTGTGTGTGTCTGTGTTTACTAACAAGACATCATGGCGGAGCCAGAAGCAGAGTTTCTTAACATGGAGATATTCTCACTACTTTTCTTTTGTCGAGCACAAAGAAAAGAACATTTTAGTTAAATGTATGTTGTGTCTTGGATCAAAGATCTTATCGACAGCCCAACACAGCAATTCAAATATGCTGAAACAGCTACAAAAGCAACATGCTTCGACGAAGCTAGTAAAGAGAGAGACAGACTCCGATGCTTCCTCCACTTTAGGATTTTAACGGAGGCACTGCTAGCCAGGACAACATTGATAGAGCCATTGCAGCGTATGTGCTAGAAGACATGCAGATAATTTCTACAGTGGGGTCACCCGCTTTCAGGCAACTAATTAGCATGATAGCGGGCGTCAAACGGCACGAAAACATGTTCCAAGTACCTGGACACAGTGAGCACATATACATGGAAAGCAAGCTAAAGAAAACACTCCACACTCTGTCTCTGCTCATCATTCAGCACTGAAGGTACACACACTGTCAATTCTCTTATATACTCTTTCATTCTAGACTTCTAGAGTGTTTGATTATCACATCACTCTAAATGTTTAGACTATAAAGTTCACAAACATAAAGAGGGATCCTAGTGGGCCAGGCCAATCTTTCCTTTTCTCTAAACTAAAAGTGGGGAAATGCGTGGAGTGTTCTGGGCTTCAGTACAGTGTTGATCTCATGAAGACATAGATAGATAGATAGATAGTACTTTATTAATTCCTTCAGGAGAGTTCCCTCAGGAAAATTAAAATTCCAGCAGCAGTGTACAGAATTGAGATCGAATTTAAAAAGTAAAAAGTAAATAATGGGGGTATAAATGGAAACAAAATAGAAAAATATTACAATAAGAATAAAAATAAAAAGCAACAATGAGAATAACAATATAACAGTAAAATAAGAGAAACTAGGCAGTTGTGACCATGTTATGAAAAAGTATTGCACTGTTATTGTTTTGCATCCCCTGTCATCCTAGTACCCCCCCCAAAGGGAGGAGTTCTGCACTTGATTTTATTTCACAATTCCTTGAGAGAAAAAAGCGCCTGGGTAGGCGTGTGTATAGCAGTATGTGTGCTGTATATAGTGACATGACATATAATAGAGAATAGAGTACCCTCATTAGCTGCATTGTTAGCCACCTCGTACTTGCCGTATTTTAGGATTTAGAATGCATAAAAAAAAGAAAAACATATGTGTTTGATCGGCAGAATACCCCAAAAAAGGGCAGTCTTAAGCAGTCTTGGACATATTGTCGTCCGGACTGCGAGCGCCACTCGCGAAGAGGTCTTCTGGAAAACCGAACCACGTATAAAGATATCGGCTGTCACAAGTCGGACGAGGAACGAGGCAACATTGTTTTATAAATGTCTCTTTTTCGGCAGATTCGAGGATCCCAAATACCAAAAACAGGTGCCAACTATATTTTGCCAGTCAAGTACCTTTGTAAACCAAGTTCACACAAAGTTGTACGATTGATGCGAGGAGAACTTGTGTGTGTGTGTGTGTGTGTGTGTGTGTGTGTGTGTACTCACTAAAAGGCCCAGGAGTAGCCATAACTGTGTGGTTTAAAGTCCTCAGGGCCCATGGAGACTGTAGTCTGGAACACCTGCATGAACATCATGTGACCCACCATTCCGAGCAGACCTGGAGAGATAAAACCAAATCAATCCAAACACCAAAAGCAGGCTGGTACCGGCGATACCGATCCAATACTTTGTGCAAATATACCTAACATGTCTGCTTAAATATGTTTATTTTGCATTAACAACACATCTATCAGCTTCATCAGTAAAAATGACAGAAAAAGAGCAAAAATATGGGATAAAATGAGAAAAAAAACTGACATTTTTAAACCAATAATAATAATATACATTCTCCCATATAAGACCAAGTTGTGTGTATATATATATATATATATATATATATATATATATATATATATATATATATATATATATATATATATATATATATATATATATATATATATGTCTTAATTAGATTATCCAAAAAATAGTGCTCGATACCGTGGTAGAGCGTAATATGTATGTGTGGGAAAAAAAATCACAAGACTATTTCATCTCTACAGGCCTGTTTCATGAGGGATTTCCTCAATCCTCAGGAGATTTTAATGGAAGCATTCACATACCATGGTTTATATAGGGCACAGAGCGGGTGGGTACAGGCAGGCGTGGGGGCGTGGTGATTGACTCATGAGTCAATCACCACGCCCCCACGCCTGCCTGTACCCACCCGCTCTGTGCCCTATATAAACCATGGTATGTGAATGCTT
>NC_084755.1:37834760-37844760 GCF_033978785.1 Entelurus aequoreus | reverse complement strand
TTTATTGTTTTTACTGTCATCAATAATGGAAAAAAAATAATCGTAAAAATGTAAGAAAAAGAGCAAAAAAATCGACATGCAACGAGATAAAGCTGAACTATTCTAACTAATAATTAATAAAATACTTAGTCACTTATAATACACAGCTGACAATTGATATTTGTTTTTAGCTTTTTTTCATTTTTCTTACAGAGTAAAGAGTGGGAAAAAAAGTTAACGCTAACTTATTTTTACACTTGATTGTAAGTTACGGAATTTACTGTATAAAGGCAATGGTTTTTACTTAGGTTTTTTTCTTTTTATTATGTTCATTCTCATGTAAAAAATGTTTTTTTGTAATCCCAACAAAAAAGTTTCCATGCCCAAAAGATTGTGTTTGACCTCAAACAAAAACACAAATGGAAAATAAAAACACTCGTATTAGTGTGGAGCAGTTCATTAGAACAGAATAGAACTTTATTGCGTCCGCCTTGGCTGTGAGCCAGAGAGAAGTGAATTAACTACAACCAGATGAGGCAATTCTTGAATGAATTGCGTGTGAATGCTCCAATGCTGAAGTTGAACTGAAATCCTGGAATTTTTTTTAGAATTGTTGAAGTAGAGCACTCATTTCCCAAACAGGCTGAATATTTTGAAGTTGGAACAGTTTGAATCAGATGAAAAATGTGGTAATTGTGGAACTTTGAAGAATGTCCCATTGATTTCAATGGGAATTTCTCAAAAATTTGGGAATTTCGGGAAAAGCGGGGATTTTTTTTGAAAATGGTAAAAAACTTGAATGGTCTGAATGAGTTGAAATGGTTGGTGTTGGAATTTTTCAAATCGGTCGAGTAATGTTGAAGAAGTAACTTGTTGAATTGAGAAATGGTATTACGGAATTCTTGGAATTTCAGGAAAACCGGGAATGTTTCCTGTTAAAAAACAACGTTGTTTTTTTTGTCCCGATTAAGAGGAATGTTTTGACGATGGAACGGTTTAAATGCGTTGAACAATGTGGAAGGAGTAGTCGCCAGAAAAAAGGGTGGAAATAGTGCTTTGGAAAACCAGGAATTATGGAAAATCCTGGAAATTTTTTTAACTTGGCAAGAAAGTAGTTAGAATTTCCAGGATGAGTGGAATGTGTTGAAGGTGGAATGGTTCGAATCGGTTGAAAAATGTGGAAATGGTGAAAGTTTGAAAAATGGCCAATTCATTTTGAATGGGAAAAATGTCCCGGAAAACCTAGAATTCTGGGAAATCTGGGAATTTTTGGAATTTTTGAAGGGAAAGCCCGCTATTCCCGAACAGGCTGAACAGTTTGAAGTTGGAACGGTTTGAATCGGGTGAACAATGTGGAAGGTAGAGCGTGCCAAAATCTGGAGAAGAAGAACTTGAAGAAGTTTAATAAATAGATGAATTTTGGTGTAGAAAACCAAGCTTTGGAGCATTCACACAATAATAAACATATTCAAATAATACTTCCTAATACTGAATACTTTGTCAAAGCCTCTTTTTTTTGGATCTCACTAATAACCCCGCAGGTGTACCTAATATTTTGGCCACTAGCTGGAGTCATTGCGTCTTTAACTCATCACGCGCGTATCGCTCAAACGTCGCTTGTAAATCAGCTCATATTCACACAGCCGCTGTTTGTCCATCCTGTTGACCTTTTGCTCTGCACACTCCTGTGCCATGATTGAGCCATACTGCTGAAGACTAAATCTCCGCAAGCGGAACACACACTTAAGTTAATCCCCTTAGGGCTAAGCGCGCACACACACACACACTTGTATTTCTTACCTTCTTGAGACCTCTGAAAAATGCCTACCTCTTTAGGACCACCCTTTCTAGATATATAAATATTTGTATTTACAACATTAATACTATATACATACTATGCAAATATAAAAAAGGTACGCTTTTATTTATTTTTTGCAATTGGTTTTTAATCTTCATTATTAACTTCAAGTTATTACAGTATGTCTCTATATACATATTTATTTTAAAAAATGTTGCATATATTTTGGCCAAAGGGGGCGCAGTTCAATTTCTTAAACAGACGTGTTGTTACATACTTTGGTCAGAGGGGGAGCACTTCAAATTTTTACACACACTTGTTATTTCATATGTTGACCATGAATTGATTTACGTGGAACCCCGACTTAAACAAGTTGAAAAACTTATTGGGGTGTCACCATTTAGTGGTCAATTGTACGGAATATGTACCGTATTTTTCGGACTATAAGTCGCAGTTTTTTTTTCATAGTTTGGCCGGGGGTGCGACTTATACTCAGGAGCGACTTATGTGTGAAATTATTAACACATTAGCGTAAAATATCAAATAATATTATTTAGCTCATTCGCGTAAGAGACTAGACCAGGGGTCGGCAACCCGCGGCTCCGGAGCCGCATGCGGCTCTTTGACCACTCTGATGCGGCTCAGCTGCATACTTGCCGACCCACGATTTTCCCAGGAGACTTATGGATCTCAGTGCCTCTCCTAGAAAACTCCCAGGGCAAATATAATCCTATTTTCACTCTAATTACTAAATTAAGGGCGTGCCCTAATGGCACTGCATTAATTGTCCTCTACAGCATTTACAAACAGCGTGCCAGCCCGGCCACATGTTGTATGTAGCTTTTACTTGCACACGTAGGAGACAGCAAAGCATACTTACTAATCAGCCACACAGCTTACACTGACAGTAGCTGTATAAAACAACTTTAACACTGTTACGTTACAAATATGCGCCACACTGTGAACCCACACCAAAAAAGAATGAAAAACACATTTCTGGAGAACATCCGCACCGTAACACAACATAAACACAACACAACCAATACCCAGAATCCCATGCAGCCCTAACTCTTCCGGTCTAGATTATACACCCCCGCTACCACCAAACCCCCCACACATCAACCCTCCCCCCCTCCGTGCGTCGGTTGAGCGGAAGAGTTAGGGCTGCATGGGATTCTAGGTATTTGTTGTGTTGTGTTTATGTTGTGTTACAGTGCAGATGTTCTCCAGAAATGTGTTTGTCATTGTTTTTTGGTGTGGGTTCAAAGTGTGGCGCATATTTGTAACGTAAGAGTGTTAAAGTTGTTTTTGTACGACTACCGTCAGTGTAAGCTGTGTGGCTGTTGAACTAGTACGCCTTGCTGTCACTTACGTGAGCAAGCTGAAGCTGCATTCTACATGTGGTCGAGCAGGTACATTGTTTGGGCAGGCTGTAGAGGGCGCTAAAAGCAGTGCCAGCACGTCCTGATATTCGTGAGTCTCCCGGAAATAATGAGAGGGTTGGAAAGAATGACGCTATCAAGCGCCATTCATTCAAAACTTGCGGGCCGCACTAACATCAAATCTCCATATTAAGTTGCGTGCCGGTGCGTGTGTCTGAGACCCCTGGTTAACATAGCACAAAGCAATTTAAGCTTTGTATGCGTTGTTTTTCATTTTAAATTCAAAACATTTTTTTGTGGCTCCCATTATTTTCTTTAATTTGTGAAACTTGCCAAAATGGCTCTTTGAGTGGTAAAGGTTGCCAACCCCTGGACTAGACGTATAAGATTTCATGGGATTTAGCGATTAGGAGTGACAGATTGTTTGGTAAACGTATAGCATGTTCTATATGTTATAGTTATTTGAATGACTCTTACCATAATATGTTACGTTAATATACCAGGCACGTTCTCAGTTGGTTATTTATGCCTCATATAACGTACACTTATTCAGCCTGTTGTTCACTATTCTTTAGACATTTTAAATTACCATGATTTGTGTCCTAACTTGCTCTCCTCATATGGACGGTACTTTTCTTTGTTGATGTCTCAAGAACGGTAGAAATACAAGAACACACACACACGCACACACACACACACACACACACACACACACACACACACACACACACACACACACACACACACACACACACACACACACACACACACACACACACACACACACACACACACACACACACACACACACACACACACACACACACACACACACACACACACGTATACAGACACACACACATTCCAGTGAACAGCGTCTGGGAGCTCAGTCCGTATTATCACCTTGGATTTCCACTCCCTCTCCGACCCCGTTTGTTGACTTCACTTCCTGTTTGCCTCACCTTGGGAGTAAACGCTCCGCTACACACACGTCAACACTGCCTCTCCAATCCCGCAATTACGACGCTAACGGCTTCCCGTATTAATAATAAATCCAATCATATCTCATTTATTCCTTTCCTCCGTTTGCCTTTCAGAGCAACTTTGACCTCCGCAGACTGGACAGTTTATTAGGTACACGAGAAAAGCATCACTGATGATTGTCATTTATCATAGTGAGGATATTCTCACACAGTGACTCCGTTTTTGTTGGTAAGCCGTTCCAAAAGGTTAGACGACAACGTTTGAAGCAATTTTTACCATAAAAATTCACATAAATCTCGGGAATCGGTTTAAATCGTTCGGTGCCCAAAGATTCCCAGCCCTACAAATAATACATTGCGAGAATCGGTTTCATTTCAGAATCGATTCTCAATTTCAAACGATTCTCGATTCAAAATCAATATTGTTGAATCGATTCCGAATCGAATAGTCACCGCAGGAATTGCAATCGGTTTGAATCGTTTGAAAGATTCACAGCCCTATAATAAAACATTGCGAGAATCGCTTTGAATCAAAAGTCGTGTTGAATCGATTCTGAATTGAATGGTCACCCCAGGAATCGGAATCGGTTTGAACCGTTTGGTGCCCAAAGATTCAGGGTAACACACGATTCGATTCAATTCGTGGGGGTTATGATTCGCTTTGTAATCGATTCTTGATTCAAAACGATTTTCCATTCACAATCAATACAGTTCAATCGTTTCTGAATCAAATCGTTACCTCAGGAATCAGAATCGCTTCAAATCGTTCGGTGCCAAGAGATTTACACCCCTATTAGTAGGGCTGTGGATCTTTGAGCACCACACGATTCGATTCAATTTATGGGGGTGAAGATTCGATTCAGAATCGAGTCGCGATTCAAAACGGTTCTCAATTCAAAACCAATACTGTTGAATCGATTCTGATCCGAATAGTCACCCCGGGAATCGGTCTGAATCGTTCGGTGCTCAAAGATTGACACCCCTATTAAATTGTAGGGCTGTGAATCTTTGGGCATCACACGATTCGATTCAATTCGTGGGGGTAAAGATTTGATTCAGAATCGATTCTCGATTCAAACCGATTCTCGATTCAAATCAATACGGTTGAATCGATTCTGAATCGAATCATCACCTAAGGAATTGGAATCGCTTTGAATCGTTCAGTACCAAAAGATTCACAGCCCTACAATAAAACATTGCGAGAATCGGTTTGAATCAAAAGTCATGTTGAATCGATTTTGAATTGAATCGTCACCCCAGGAATCGGAATCGGTTTGAATCGTTCGGTGCCCCAAGATTCACACCCCTATTTGTAGGGCTGGGAATCTTTGGGCACCACACGATTCAATTAAATTTATGGAAGTGAAGATTCGATTCAGAATCGATTCTCGATTCAAAACGATTCTCGATTCAAAATCAATGCTGTTAAACGGATTCTGATCCCTCACCCCAAGCGTCCGTGTAGATGTTCTCCTCGCAGATGAGGAAGAGGCCGGTGTGGAAGGTGGGGAAGACGAAGCGGTCGTCTCCGGTCTCCCAGGAGAACTGGATGCTGGAGGAGTTGGACACGCCGGGGACGGGGATGCATTTGTTGTGCTTGACGGGCGAACACAGCGGCTTGGGCACCTTCTGCCTGCCCACACACCAGTAGGAGGACAGCAGCGCCATGGCGGCCAGGCAGAGGGACGCCACCGTCTGGACGAAGGAGGTCGGAGGGGAACGCACTTGACGTAGGAATGCTGTCATTTCCTGGTAGAGCAGAAAAGCAGGTAAAGTCAGCATCCTTTTGTTAGGAGTGTCAAAAAACATGGATTTTCAAATTAATCCTTTTTGTAATGACGATTAAAAAGGAATCAATGGTTAAAAATGTGGACGATAAAAAAAGGAAACAATGTTTAAAAATGTGGACCATTAAAAAGAATCAATGGTTAAAAATGCGGACCATTAAAAAGGAATCAATGTTTAAATTGCAGACGATAAAAAGGAATTAATGGTTTGAAATGCGGACGATTAAAAAAAGAAATCAATGTTTCAAAATGTGGACGATTAAAAAGGAATCAATGTTTCAAAATGTGGACCATTAAAAAGGAATAAATGTTTAAAAATGCGTACCATTAAAAAGGAATCAATGTTTAAATTGCAGACGATAAAAAGGAATTAATGGTTTGAAATGCGGACGATTAAAAAAAGAAATCAATGTTTCAAAATGTGGACGATTAAAAAGGAATCAATGTTTCAAAATGTGGACCATTAAAAAGGAATAAATGTTTAAAAATGCGGACCATTAAAAAGGAATCAATGTTTAAATTGCAGACGATAAAAAGGAATTAATGGTTTGAAATGCGGACGATTAAAAAAAGAAATCAATGTTTCAAAATGTGGACGATTAAAAAGGAATCAATGTTTCAAAATGTGGACCATTAAAAAGGAATAAATGTTTAAAAATGCGGACCATTAAAAAGGAATAAATGTTTAAAAATGCGGACCATTAAAAAGGAATCAATGTTTAAATTGCAGACGATAAAAAGGAATTAATGGTTTGAAATGCGGACGATTAAAAAAAGAAATCAATGTTTCAAAATGTGGACGATTAAAAAGGAATCAATGTTTCAAAATGTGGACCATTAAAAAGGAATAAATGTTTAAAAATGCGGACCATTAAAAAGGAATCAATGTTTGAATTGCAGACGATAAAAAGGAATTAATGGTTTGAAATGCGGACGATTAAAAAAATAAATCAATGTTTCAAAATGTGGACGATTAAAAAGGAATCAATGTTTCAAAATGTGGACCATTAAAAAGGAATAAATGTTTAAAAATGCGGACCATTAAAAAGGAATAAATGTTTAAAAATGCGGACTATTAAAAAGGAATTAATGTTTAAAAATGTGGACGACTAAAAAGGAATTAATGTTTAAAAATGTGGACGATTAAAAAGGAATTAATGTTTAAAAATGTGGACGATTAAAAAGGAATCAATGTTTAAAAATGTGTAACATTAAAAAGGAATAAATGTTTAAAAATGCGGACGATTAAAAAGGAATGAATGTTTAAAAATGCGGACGATTAAAAAGGAATGAATGTTTAAAAATGTGGACGATTAAAAAGGAATTAATGTTTAAAAATGCGGACGATGAAAAAGGAATCAATGTTTAAAAATGTGGACGATTAAATATTAATTAATGTTTAAAAATGTGGACGGTTAAAAAGGGATCCATGTTTAAAAATGTGGACGATTAAAAAATAATGTTTGAAAATGTGGACGATTAAAAAGGAATCAATGTTTAAAAATGTGGACGATTAAAAAATAATCAATGTTTGAAAATGTGGACGATTAAAAAGGAATTAATGTTTAAAAATGTGGACGGTTAAAAAGGAATCAACGTATAAAAATGCGGACAATTAAAAAGGAATCAATGTTTAAAAATGCGGACGATTAAAAAGGAATTAATGTTTAAAAATGCGGATGATTAAATATAAATTAATGTTTAAAAATGTGGACGGTTAAAAACAAATCCATGTTTAAAAATGTGGACGATTAAAAAATAATCAATGTTTGAAAATGTGGACGATTAAAAAGGAATCAATGTTTAAAAATGTGGACGATTAAAAAATAATCAATGTTTGAAAAAGTGGACGATTAAAAAGGAATCAATGTTTAAAAATGTGGACGATTAAAAAATAATCAATGTTTGAAAATGTGGACGATTAAAAAGGAATTAATGTTTAAAAATGTGGACGATTAAAAAGGAATTAATGTTTAAAAATGTGGACGGTTAAAAAGGAATCAATGTTTAAAAATGCGGACAATTAAAAAGGAATCAATGTTTAAAAATGCGGACGATTAAAAAGGAATTAATGTTTAAAAATGCAGATGATTAAATATAAATTAATGTTTAAAAATGTGGATGGTTAAAAAGGAATCCATGTTTAAAAATGTGGACGATTAAAAAATAATCAATGTTTGAAAATGTGGACGATTAAAAAGGAATCAATGTTTAAAAATGTGGACGATTAAAAAGGAATTAATGTTTGAAAATGTGGACGATTAAAAAAGAAATTAATGTTTAAAAATGCGGACGGTTAAAAAGGAATCAATGTTTAAAAATGCGGACAATTAAAAAGGAATCAATGTTTAAAAATGCGGACAATTAAAAAGGAATTAATGTTTAAAAATGTGGACGATTAAAAAGGAATCAATGTTTAAAAATGCGGACGATTAAAAAATAATCAATGTTTAAAAATGTGAACAATTAAAAAGGAATTAATGTTTAAAAATGTGGACGATTAAAAAGGAATTAATGTTTAAAAATGTGGACGATTAAAAAGGAATTAATGTTTAAAAATGTGGATGATTAAAAAGGAATTAATGTTTAAAAATGCGGACAATTAAAAAGGAATCAATGTTTAAATTGTTTTTTCTGTTTTGTTTGATCAGACGTTTTACTGCCGTGTTTTATGTACAATTTGGAAACAATTAAGGTATGTAAATAAACATTTACAGAATATTTCTGTGTAAATAACTCATTTCACTACGTATATATCTGCGACTAATATATGAAAAACTATTTTTTTTGTCTGAAATGTAGTGGGTGTGGCTTATATCCCGGTGTAATGGCGTGATGTCTGACAATCTACACACACATTTAATTTGTATAACCTTTGACTGCAGGCAGAATTTAATTAGATAAACAGGTTTTCGGTTGAACATGAATACATGGTGAACAAGTTCTTCAACAATATTCCTGCCGTGCAAAGTAACAAAATTGACAGAATATTTATCGTGACACTGGAAGAATAACTTGGCATTATATCATCACTTTTATTATTACAGAAATGTACACTTACTTTAGTCGTCTGCGTTAAGTAGGGGCAAAGTGGAGGAGAACTAAGTGTTACTAATGCAAAGGAAGGAATAATATTACATTTCTCACCTGATGCAGCCTCGTCGGGTGTAAATTTGTGGTTTCTGCTCCTCCTCCTCGTCACTTTGTGAGGGACAAGAGCAGAGGCAGTCACATTAGAACCAACACACACACTTTTCTTTTTTAATCCATATTAATCCACAGCGGACAACTCCGTTCCATCTGTTTTCATTTTGGCAACTCATTCCCAACTATTCCTCCCATCAACATCTCCGCCTCCTGTCCCCTGTGGGCGCCACATCCTCTTTGCATCCCCGCGTCAACACGACCTTAACGTGATCAAAATGTGATTAAGATTTTTTTTTACTGATTGTGTGCTGGGGTCAGAAAGGTGCCGACACCAACAAGAACGCCAAGGAACAACTTATTGAACCACTTGGACTGCAAATAAACTTATATTTTTGGCTTTTTTTAAACTCTAAATACTTTCCAGGCTGTAAAGCGCATCGGTATATAAGCCACACCCACCATATTTTAGAATGTTTTAAATATTTTTAACATATATTAGCTTAGGCTGACCATATTGTGAAATCCCAAAAAGAGGACACATATATGCGTGCCAAGGCCGGGACCAGGTGAAAGTTTGCCAATGATACTCCAACTTGCTTTATAAATAATATATTTATTTAAACAAAGCATTTTTTCTCCTCTGTTGACAGCAGTGTTGGCGCTAGGAATTTTCAAAACGGGGTCCCAGGGACCCCATCAAGTCATAAAAAAAAATGGGGTCCCACTTTTTTGTAAGCGTTTTGAAAACAAATGATAAACGTATGCATTATCCTGTTATATCTCACATTCTATATTGTGTTTTGGAAAAAGGTTGTCATAAACGATACTTAATTCATTAAAAGAAATAATAAAAAAAGAAGACAAATGTGTATGCATATGTAAATGTATTCAGTTATAAACATTCATTCACTTTCTTCTTTCCTT
>NC_084755.1:37769760-37829760 GCF_033978785.1 Entelurus aequoreus | reverse complement strand
TGGAAGCTAAAGTGAATAGTGTATGTGTTAGGTTTCATGTGTCAGGTAAACGTGACGAATGGGCACATATCAATCCCCTTCCTACTGTAAATGTCCTCCAATAAGCACATGAGGTTGGTCTTTTCTCGTATTTTAGTCAAGTCAGTTACAAAATGTAAACATGCGAGGAAATAGACTATCTGAAGCCAGCAGCTACACAACAGCTAAGCACACAAGCTAGGCGTACATGTCCTTAATTGAACAATATCGCAGCAAATGTGTCAATATAAACAAGTATCAAATAACTATATTTGCATATTACTTACATATTGGAGTCTCCAACACAGAAGCGTATTAGAAAGTACACAGTAACAAACGTGTCCGCATCATTCAACTTACTGCATCATAAGAAAGTACCGAAAAGTAAACGAGTCAACTTACTTTAGGCCTTCCTAAGGCCTGCAGATGATCGCAGGATGCAACAACGCCCTGTGGACCACGGGACTTGTGGAATGGTCTCTGTTTTCCAGACGGGGGTCACGTGTCACGGCACAGGTGTGTCAAACTCAAAACCCGGAAATTTGCGTCAAGAAGGCAGGGATATTCAACTCAATTATTTTGGGGGCCACATTTCCAAAAAGCTAAGAACTGGGGGGCTGGAACCTTGAGGAAAACACCACTTGTCTAATTAAAGAAGTTGAACAAATTATGACAAAAAGAGGACCTAAGATGGAACCTTGAGGAACACCACTAGTCTACCTATAGAAGTTGAACAATTGATGACAAAGAGAGGACCTAAGATGGAACCTTGAGGAACACCACTAGTCTAACTAAAGAAGTTGAACAAACAATGTCAAAGAGAGGACCTAAGATGGAACCTTGGGGAGCACCACTAGTCTAACTAAAGAAGTTGAACAATTGATGACAAAGAGAGGACCTAAGATGGAACCTTGAGGAACACCACTAGTCTAACTAAAGAAGTTGAACAAACAATGTCAAAGAGAGGACCTAAGATGGAACCTTGGGGAGCACCACTAGTCTAACTAAAGAAGTTGAACAATTGATGAGAAAGAGAGGACCTAAGATGGAATCTTGAGGAACACCACTAGTCTAACTAAAGAAGTTGAACTATTGATGACAATGAGAGGACCTAAGATGGAACCTTGAGGAGCACCACTAGTCTAACTAAAGAAGTTGAACAATTGATGACAATGAGAGGACCTAAGATGGAACCTTGAGGAGCACCACTAGTCTAACTAAAGAAGTTGAACAATTGATGACAAAGAGAGGACCTAAGATGGAACCTTGAGGAACACCACTAGTCTAACTAAAGAAGTTGAACAAATGACAAAAAGAGGAACTAAGATGGAACCTTGAGGAACACCACTTGTCTATCTAAAGAAGTTGAACAAACACTGTCAAAGAGAGCACCTGAGATGGAACCTAGAGGAACACCACTAGTCTAACTAAAGAAGTTAACAATTGACGACAAAGAGAGGACCTAAGATGGAACCTTGAGGAACACCACTTGTCTATCTAAAGAAGTTGAACAAACACTGTCAAAGAGAGCACCTGAGATGGAACCTTGAGGAACACCACTAGTCTAAGTAAAGCAGTTGAACAAATAATGACAAAGAGAGGACCTAAGATGGAAACTTGAGGAACACCACTAGTCTAACTAAAGAAGTTGAACAAATGACAAAAAGAGGACCTAAGATGGAACCTTGAGGAACACCACTAGTCTAACTAAAGAAGTTGAACAAATGACAAAAAGAGGACCTAAGATGGAACCTTGAGGAACACCACTAGTCTAACTAAAGAAGTTGAACAAATGACAAAAAGAGGACCTAAGGTGGAACCTTGAGGAACACCACTAGTCTAACTAAAGAAGTTGAACAAACAATGACAAAGAGAGGACCTGAGATGGAACCTTGAGGGACACCACTAGTCTAACTAAAGAAGTAGAACAAATGACAAAAAGAGGACCTAAGGTGGAACCTTGAGGAACACCACTAGTCTAACTAAAGAAGTTGAACAATTGATGACAACGAGAGGACCTAAGATGGAACCTTGAGGAACACCACTAGTCTAACTAAAGAAGTTGAACAATTGATGACAAAGAGAGGACCTAAGAAGGAACCTTGAGGAACACCACTAATCTAACTAAAGAAGTAGAACAAATGACAAAAAGAGGACCTAAGATAGAACCTTGAGGAACACCACTAGTCTAACTAAAGAAGTAGAACAAATGACAAAAAGAGGACCTAAGATGGAACCTTGAGGAACACCACTAGTCTAACTAAAGAAGTTGAACAATTGATGACAAAGAGAGGACCTAAGAAGGAACCTTGAGGAACACCACTAGTCTAACTAAAGAAGTAGAACAAATAACAAAGAGAGGACCTAAGATGGAACCTTGAGGAACACCACTAGTCTAACTAAAGAAGTTGAACAATTGATGACAAAGAGAGGACCTAAGAAGGAACCTTGAGGAACACCACTAGTCTAACTAAAGTGGAACACGTGACTACTGACTGAATCTAAAGAACACCTTAGTTACAGAAAGCACATTACAAAAAATAACTTCCAAAAAAGAGAGGACTTGAAAGGGTGTCTTGAGGAACGCCTCAGATCAAATCACGAGTTTGGACCCCAGTGTTCCGTGTTTGCTAGCCAGAGTAAAATGCCGATGTGTTTCTAGAGGTCCCAGTTCCTCTTTACAACAGCGGATTTGGCCGCCAGTTGATTAGCCGTGCAATAAGGCATTTTGTCACCTTCGCTAAGTGTGTTTTAATAATAACAGTAAGAATGTTTTACCGCATGTAAGTGCAGTTCTTAAAAGCTAAACCAATCTTTTTTTTTTGGTCATTGAAACTCTTTTTTTTTAAGTGAATAGCTTAGCTTGAGTGCTTTATGATCGCAAAGCAATTTTCCCATCAGAATCAAACGAAAGAGGCAATTATGTAATCAAGAGACCATGACACAGTGATATGGTTTCACAGTCGCTGTCCTGTTAGGCCGCTGGGGCCTGCAACCCGCGGCTCTTTAGCGCCGGCCTAGTGGATCCCTGGAGCTTTTTCAAAAATGTATGAAAAACGAAAAAGATGGGTGGGGGGAAAAATATATATTTTTTGTTTTAATATGGTTTCTGTAGAGGACAAACATGACACAAACCTTCCTAATTGTTACAAATCCCACTGTTTATATTAAACATGCTTCACCGACGAGAGTATTTGGCGAGTGTCGTCATGTCCTACTAAATTTGCCGGTCCTTGAACTCACCGTAGTTTGTTTACATGTACAACTTTCTCTGACGCTGCCACAGACAGACTTGTTTTATGTCTCATTTTGTCCACCAAACGTTTTATACTGGGCATGAATGCACACAGGGGAGCTTTGTTGATGTTATTGACTTGTGTGGAGCGCTAATCAGGCATATTTGGCTAATCGATGCAAACATGCTATTTAGGCTAGCTGTATGTACATATCCTGTCCTGGGTATGACGTTAAACTACATCCAGGCATGAGATGGGAGGTTGTGTGTGGGGTTAGTGAGTCCCAACTAACGTCTATAAAATGCACACAAAGAACCGTTTGCACCTTCTCTTGTGACTGGCGGGCGGTCAGCGCCATAAAGCTGAGCGGGTCCCTGGGTAATTGGGGTGCGGACAACCAACAGGACAGACTAAGTTCAACAGCCCAGTAAGGCAATTAGTCTAGGAGAAGGATCTCTGATATAAAATACCCCTTCCAACCCGCACCAAGCCAGCGTGGAAGGTGTAGGCTAATAACCAGCATGAAGAGTACGCCAAGAGAGATTGTTCACTATGGCAGAAACATGCTGAGGCTTTCGTCCAGCAGTGGACTGACAACGGCTGATGATGATGATGATGATGATGATGTATGTACATATTGCATCATTACGCCTCGTTTGTAGGTATATTTAAGTTCATTTAATTTCCTTTACTTATGTCCTGTGTGTTTAATTTATATTTACATTATCTGTATGCATACTTGCCAACCCTCCCGTTTTTAGCGGGAGAATCCCGGTGTTCAGCGCCTCTCCCGACAACCTCCCGGCAGAGATTTTCTCCCGACAAACTCCCGGTATTCAGCCGGAGCCGGAGGCCACGCCCCCTCCAGCTCAATGCGGACCTGAGACTGAGTGGGGACAGCCTGTTCTCACGTCCGCTCTCCCACAATATAAACAGCTTGCCTGCCCAATGAACGGAGAAGTTAAACAGGACAATACTGCCATCTAATGGATAGCCAACGGAACACTGAAATTCAAGTATTTTAATTTTTTTTCTATGTAAATAAAATAAATAAATATATATATATATATATATATATACATATATATATATATATATAGCTAGAATTCACTGAAAGTCAAGTATTTCATACATATACATATTGGAGTTCAAATCCCAGCCGAGTCATACCAAAGACTATAAAAATGGGACCCATTACCTCCCTGCTTGGCACTCAGCATCAAGGGTTGGAGTTGGGGGTTAAATCACCAAAATGATTCCCGGGCGCGGCGCCGCTGCTGCCCACTGCTCCCCAAGGGGATGGGTCAAATGCAGAGGACAAATTTCACCACATCTAGTGTGTGTGAGACAATCATTGGTACTTTACTCTTTAATCTTAATACATACAGTATATATATATATATATATATATATATATATATATATATATATATATATATATATATATATATATATATGAAATACTCGAGTTGGTGAATTCTAGCTGTAAATAACCACGCCCCCAACCCCCCCCACCTCCCGATATTGGAGGTCTCAAGGTTGGCAAGTATGTCTGTATGTAATATTGGCTGCATTTATGATAGTTGTTTGTGTACCATGTTGTTCCAGACCACAGCAAACATTGCCCAGCTTGCAAAGATTGTAAAATCTTGATGAATACCCGGCGTACTTCATATGAAATTTAACTGCAAATGTATTCTGAGCCCCTTCCTGCTCCGTCACTGATAAGAATGGCAATTTCCCCTAGTTATTCTTTCTGTCCCCTGTGACGCGCAGCATTAGTGCCGATATTTGACTGTAAAAACACGGGCTCTTACATCGAACTGGTGCAATTTGCTTGTACGGTAACTGGGTTCAATCCTTCGTTGGAGTTGTGTTCGGAAAGTTTTCAAATGTATGTTTTAATTTTAATCAAGAGAATGAAAAACAATTGGTCATTGTTGCCCAGTAAATGTAAGTAGTGAGAAAAAAAACCCAGCAAAGCATGGTTGAAGCTTTTGAAGTGTATTGATAATTCATATACATATTGACAGGTTGTGTGATACAGCATGGTTCGGGTAGTGTAACTGCCGTCTTTTAGCTCGATTTTTTTATTTTTTACAAGAATAACAATAAAAAATGGTCAAGACAACACCGTGTACGAGTCACAATAAAATTGGATGGCACGGCCTCTTTTGAATGGATTCCCCATCTCCCCGACAGTACTTGCTGGAGCTTGGTCCCTACAGGCCCCCGTCGGGCCAACCGCGTCAAGTCACCTGACGCCTGCACAGCCGAGTTTCCCGAAACGAAAAAATACGACCGTGCCCATCTGCATTTTCAGGGTTACTTGCTGTACCGTAAAAAGCTCACTGATGAAAAATAAGAACACTTTTCAAAAAGGACCAGCATGGTATAGCACTTTCTCTTTTGCGCACACACACACACACACGTGCACACACACACACGCACACACACACACACACTCTATTGAAAGGCAACAGATGTCCATTCTCCAAGGCAATAAATGTCTTTGTGGCAAACTCAACCCTGACGTTCCAGACGTGAATCTGGCTCTCTTCCCTCCGGGAAAATAAGATTAAAAAGTCACAAACAAAAAACCCCAAAACAAAACAAATAAGCAGCCAATTAAGGTTGAGACTGAATATAAAGTGAGATACATCCATTTCATCATTTTAGGTAAATACTGATGAGGATAGAAAAATAATAATGGAGGGCTAGGATATGAATTCTGATATCATGAGATAAAACGCTCTCAACAGGTGTCCTTAAAAGAAAATAGATTCCGGATAAACAAAATGATAAAACAGGTGATAAACGAGAGTTTAACACTTCGAGAAAATCAAAGTCAGCCCAGAAAGGAATTTATCTCCCTTTGTTCTTCATGGAAAAAAGTTATTTTGTTCCTCCGTCTGGTTTGACATCTCTTTCCATCTCAGTTAGTGTTTTCTTTCTTTGTTTTTTTTTCTTTGTTTTTTTTTTTTTAAGTCTTTCCTTCAGCTTTGCTCCTTTATGCGGCGTGGTTTTGTCTTTTTTTCTGCTTTGAAGTTAAAGCGCAATAAGAGTTCTCCGAGACAAAAAAAAGCATCTCTTTTGGGTAATGTCTTGAGTGTGAATGATGCGGATCGGTGTTGAAATTCTACATTCCCTTGTGTTGCTCCGCCTGGGTCCTGCGCAACTCTTCTTCACAACAAGTGTCATCCCTTAGTCCCTTGTCCAAACCTACCCACAAAAAGAAAACACACATTACAGACACTGTGTAGTATGGAAATACAGTATTTTTCTATTCATTCGGTTAACAGTAACAAGGTAGAAATGAAAAAGCTGTACGCTGAGCTCATTCCCTAGTATCAATCAATCAATCAATGTTTATTTATATAGCCCTAAATCACAAGTGTACCACCGGTGTAGTATGGAAATACAGTATTGTAGTATTTTCTATTCATTTGGTAAACAGTAACAAGGTAGAACCCAAAAAGCTGTACGCTTAGCTCATTCCCTATTAGCACCGGTGCTACTAAAGAATTTTTTTTTCTTAGTAGCAATATGAAATGTCCTATATATATCACAATTTCACTATTAATAAACAAACAAAGAAACAAGTTAAACATGTAAAAACGCCCAAAAGCAGTGAAGTTGTCACGTTGTGTAAATGGTAAATAAAAACAGAATACAATGTTTTGAAAATCCTTTTCAACTTATATTCAATTGAATAGGCTGCAAAGACAAGATATTTAACGGTTGAACTGGTAAACCTTGTTTTTTTTTGCAAATAGTAGCTCATGTGGAATTTGATGCCTGCAACATGTTTCAAAAAAGCTGGCACAAGTAGCAAAAAAGTCAAAGACTTATTTGGAACATCTCACAGGTGAACAGGCGAATTGGGAACAGGTGGGTGCCCTGATTGGGTATAAAAGCAGCTTCCATGAAATGCTCAGTCATTCACAAACAAGGACGGGGCGAGGCTCACCACTTTGTCAACAAATGCCTGAGCAAATTGTCCAACAGTTTATGAACAACATTTCTCAACAAGCTATTGCAAGGAATTTAGGGATTTCACCATCTACGCTCCGTGATAGCATCAAAATGTTCAGAGAATCTGAAGAAATCACTGCATGTAAGCGATGATATTACGGACCTTTGATCCCCCAGGCGGTACTGCATCAAAAAGTGACATAAGTGTGTAAAGGATATCACCGCATGGGTTTAGGAACACTTCAGAAGACCATTGTCAGTAACTACAGTTTGTGTCTGCATCTGTAAGTGCAAGTTAAACTCTACTATGCAAAGCGAAATACATCTATCAACAACACCCAGAAACGCTGCCGGCTTTGCTGGGCCCGAGCTCATCTAAGATGGACTGATGCAAAGTGGAAAAGTGTTCTGTGGACTGACGAGTCCAAGTTTCAAATTGTTTTTGGAAACTGTTTTTATTTACGAATTACACAAAAGTGCCAACTTCACTGGTTTTGGGTTTTGTATATACATGTAAACACAAAGCCTTATTAACTATACTATATTACTGTAACGCTCAAATAAACAGAGAACATCCCTAAATTGTGCTAGCACTGTCGCCAACACCAGTGTAGGGCTGGGCCATATGGATCAAAACTCATATCCCATTATAGTTCAACCCATGAATTAAACAGTGAATAAAAAATATCCATTGAAGTAACTAAATATCTTCGCCAGGCCTTGACTTAGAATATTCGGGACTATTATAGGACATACCCACTATAAACATTATTATAGGACATACACACTATAAACATTATTATAGGACATACAAACTATAAACATTATTATAGGACATACACACAATAAACATTATTATAGGACATACACATAAAAAAGGCAAATGTGAGCAAAACCTAAGAGAGTTAAGGTTTTACTAACGGCAGCGATCATAAATGAATCTTTCAGCACATACACAATGTTGACATCTATCGTTAAATTTTGATAAACAATCATAAATTAATCTTTCAGCACATACACAATGTTGACATCTATCGTTAAATTTTGATAAACAATCATAAATGAATCTTTCAACACATACACAATGTTGACATCTATAGTTATATTTAGATAAACAATCATAAAATAATCGTTCAGCAGATGCACAATGTTGACATCTATAGTTATATTTTGATAAACAATCATAAATGAATCTTTCAGTACATACACAATGTTGACATCTATAGTTATTTTTTTATAAACAATCAAAGGAATATTTCAGCACACACACAATGTTGACATCAATAGTTCTATTTTGATAAACAATCGTAAATGAATCTTTCAGCACATACACTGTTGACATCTATAGCTTTATGTTGATAATCATAAATTAATCTTTCAGCACATACACAATGTTGACATCTAGTGCTATATTTTGATAAACAATCATAAATGAATCTTCAGCACATACAATGTTGACATCTATAGTTATATTTTGAAAATCAAATGAACCTTTCAGCACATACACGATGTTGACATCTATAGTTATGTTTTGATAAACAATCGTAGTCAGCACATACAATGTTGACATCAATAATTATGTTTTGATAAACAATCATAAATGAATCTTTCAGCACATACACTGTTGACATTTATAGCTATATTTTGATAATCATAAATGAACCTTTCAGCACATACACGATGTTGACATTTACAGTTATGTTTTGATAAACAATCATAAATGAATCTTTCAGCACATACACAATATTGACATCTATAGTTATATTTTGATAAACAATCATAAATGAATCTTTCAGCACATACACAATATTGACATCTATAGTTATAGGCATTTGATAAAGACAGGGAAAAACACGCGTACTCGTAAACGGCGGGTGTAACAACAACAAACATGGCAGTAGACGCAAAGTTAATTCATGAAATACAACCTTACTCGAGAAAAACGATGCATTTTTATCCGGGAGAGTCTTGATACCAATATCCTTGACCCAGCCACACACAAAGAAGTTGTAGACCTCCATGCTTTTCCAAGTTTCATCTGTTTTGTCGCGTAGAATGATGTCTGGAGCAGCAGACCGACGGATAATCCTTAACATCACTCGACAAATCTTTTTTTGATAACGCATATGGATCTATGCCATTGTTATTAAAAAATGGATAGATGTTGATAGTCCGACTCATAATGACTGGTACTGATTTTTATTCATGGCTGTGATGGCCATGGAAATGATGAGTTATACTAACAGTGATTAGTTTGTTTGTGGTTTAATGTTTTTAATCATTATGTTGATATTCGTATTATTATTGATCATGTTATTAATATTATTCTTTTTTCTTACTGTATTTTTTGAACTATAAGGCGCACTTAAAAACCTTTCATTTTCTCAAAAATCGACAGTGCGCCTTATAACCCGGTGCGCCTTATGTATGGAATAATTCTGGTTGTGCT
Source organism: Entelurus aequoreus (assembly GCF_033978785.1). Lineage (NCBI taxonomy): Eukaryota > Metazoa > Chordata > Actinopteri > Syngnathiformes > Syngnathidae > Entelurus > Entelurus aequoreus. The sequence goes on along the minus strand of NC_084755.1, from coordinate 37,820,082 downwards.
TACCGACCTTGAAGCAATTTTATTTGGTACATGGTGTAATGATATGTAGATGGCAGTCACACATAAGAGATTTGTGTAGACTGCAATATGACGCTAGTAAACAACAACAAAACTTTATATGTTCCATTGAAAATAAAGAACATTACACATGGCGCTCAAAAATCTTTCAAAATGTTTTAGTACGACTTTGAAGCCTCACCGCTTGATCTACAGAAGTACAAGTATTATTATAGCGTGTGTATAAGGACCGCAAAACGGCACCCATTAGCGGACACATAATCTGGTGTTTTGTTTTGCAGTATCATGCAAAACCAACTTTTCTTACCTTCTGGTACTTGCTGATCTGTTTTTGGGATCTGCATAAGTCCTGAAAATGTGCGCACGTCCGCTATCGTAGTTTGTGCCGACAACGTAGTCGATAAGCTTCTTCTTTTTCTCTATCTTCTTGTTATGGGGCAATTGTAACATAAAGTAGTGTAAAGTTCTAACCTATATCTGTCAGTAGACTGGCTATGAAAGCGCTAAAAACTACCGGTATAGTGGGTATATATAATTCACCCAAGGAACTTTAGTTATTAGAGAGTTCCAGTCGTATGTTTTTTCATGGGACACAATGCGTTGTTGTTGCAGTAAAGTCTGAATGAAATTTAAACAGTTAGCGCCATCTTTTGACATTCCTTCCACTCCCGTCCTTGCACGCTACACCGCTACAACAAAGATGACAAAGAGAAGACGCTGTCAAAGGTGAGTCACGTAAATAAGACCGCCCACAAAACGGCGCATCCTGAAGTGACTGTTAGAAAGCGACTTGAAGATGATCTGTAAAACAATCTATGCAACATTTTGACCAAAGAACCACCATCACATGTTATGTAGACCACAAGGAAGTCTTTTACATTTAGAAAAAAATCCTAACAACATCCCTTTAATACGCCTAATAATCCGCTGCGCCTTATTTATGAAAATAGACCTGAATATACCCACTCATCAGCATTGTGCCCTGTAATCTGGTGCGCCCTATGGTCCGGAAAATACGGTACTTTTTAGTTTTTCCTTGTGTTTTTGTGTCTTCTCAATTGCTATGTGAATTGCTATTGGGAGTGTTGCGGGGCTGGGATTGGTTTGTAATCGTATTAATACGTATTACCTTTTTGGACTGACTGACATTCTGTGGGATGTTTGTAAATAAAATAGAAGAAAAAAAAAGTAGTATTATCACTGGAGGACGAGTACTACACGCCACTAAGCTCGAGGTCTTGAATGTAGACAATGGTGGGCGGATCAATTCAAATATTGGATAATGATACACTGCGGTAAAGTAATACTGTTTAGATTTGTAATGACCCAAAAAACGTCATTTACTACACAGACTTTGCTACGGCGATTTCCTTCCTTACTTCGTTTCACTCGCCTTACTACTGTGGAGTCACGGCGTGCGTTTTAGAGTGCGCTTCTGTTATTAGATGGCAACAGGTGTGGACAATATTAGAGACAGACGCATTTGTCCCGCACATAACGTACACAGCAAAGGTGAAACGTATTTGGAGTTGCTTTCATTTTTTATTATTTTTTTCAACACAGCGTCCTTCACTCAGCTGCTGTGACAGAGTTACCTTGCAGCAGGCGATGTGCCGGGAACGTTGCCACAACTTGTTTATAAAGTCTTTGGTTTATTTACTGGGATGCTCACTCGTCTATTTATTTAACTGCTAACTTTGTTAGTGTTCCAACAACATCAACTCTAGCCAAAATGTTTTGTCATCTCATCGAACTGAACGCAGGCTGTGAAGTATCAACACGCTGAGTTGTAAGAGGCACAAAGATTGTGTATTTGATGTGCGAGGTATCACTCCGTTTATTTTTGTTAGCCAAACTGTTGCACTGAACCACTTGGTGTGGTTGGAGAAGAACACAACTTGATTATTAGACTTTATATTCATTAGCCAAACTGCTTTGTGTTTTATATTGATCCCAAAAAGTAAACACCATGTTTTAAAAAATATCAAGTCGTCAAGTTTTCCAGCGTCGATAAATCGATCATCGGGTTCAGCAGCTGAGCGTCTTTGTGCCCTAGCGGAATTAAAAGAAGCGGGTGAATCATCTCGTCCTTCATCAAGTGTCTTTAAATCTATGTGAGGCGAGGCGGGGCCGTGGCTCTTACGTTGATGATAAAGTTTGCGTTTTTAATGCGCGTGTTCGGCGAGCGAGACGGTCTGCAGGCATTTGTACCACAAATAAACGGTAGTAATGATAACCTCTTTAAACTCCCAACGGTTAGTATTGCTGTATTAGAATACAATTATCAAAAGCGCCGTTATTCATAACTGCATTTGGATACCAACGAACTGACTAGCGCTAACTAGCATAAATGCTAACATGTAAACAGACATTAAGGACTTTCCCCATTACGAAGCGTCATTCCCCAATCTAAACTTGTACAAACACACTACTGTCTAAACAATTGAGCTACAGTACTTTACATTATCCTTCATACCGACAGCCATCAGATTGTATACTGCATATGTTCCTTTTTGACTGTACTTAAATGTATAATGTATTTATATTATTCACATGTGAATAATGCTGTATAATAGACTGTATTTATGTTATTCACATGTGAATAATGCTGTATAATAGACTGTATTTATGTTATTCACATGTGAATAATGCTGTATAATAGACTGTATTTATATTATTCACACGTGAATAATGCTGTATAGTAGACTGTATTTATATTATTCACACGTGAATAATGCTGTATAGTAGACTGTATTTATTTTATTCACATGTAAAAAATACCCACGTGTTTATTGTCTATTGTGAGCGAACTGTGGTGCTGAATTTCCCTATGTGTAAGACTAGATCTCATATATGAACACTATTTTTATCTATATGGACAAAAAGTTGGGACAATTTTCACATGTATTTTTGTTATTATTTTGTTTCTGCCATATTACTTTGTTTATAATGCTTGTGTTGCTTTCATATGCACATTAAATTTCTACTTGTGGTACAAGAAACAGAGTTCTTATCTACAATAAGGTTTCATCTTCAAAAAGAAATAATTTTGAATGTGTCGCTTCTTCCGCTTCTGTTTTATTTGATCAGCCGTTTTACTGCTGTGTTACAGACACCGTTTGGAAACAATTAAGGTATGTAAATAAACATTTACAAAATATTTTTGTGTAAATAACTAATTTTGCCACATATATATACCTGCGGCTTATATCCCGTTGCGGCTAATATAGGGAACATATTTTTTCTCTCTAAAATGTCGTGGGTGCGGCTTATATATCGGCACGCTCTTTAGTACGATACAGTAGTATCACAGGTCAGTGAATTTATCGTAGTGTTTTTACCATTTACGGTTTTACGATAATTAATGACGTTAATCGTTACAGCCCTAATATTGATTTTTCTACTGCAATGGTAAATATTTATGTGTTCTACTTCTTCTTAACACAGGGGTCACCAACCTTTTTGAAACCAAGAGCTACTTCTTGGGTACTGATTAATGCGAAGGGCTACCAGTTTGATACACACTTAAATAAATAATTTATTTAAATAAATTTATTTAAATTGGATATTTTATAGAAATAGCCAATTTGCTCAATTTACCTTTAACTCTATGTTATTATTAATAATTAATGATATTTACACTTAATTGAACAGTTTAAAAGAGGAGAAAACACGAAAAAAATTACAATTACATTTTGAAACATAGTTTATCTTCAATTTCGACTCTTTAAAATTCAAAATTCAACCGAAAAAAAGAAGAGAAAAACTTAAAAAAAGAATTTATGGAACATCATTAGTAATTTTTCCTGATTAAGATTAATTTTAGAATTTTGATGACATGTTTTAAATAGGTTAAAATCCAATCTACACTTTGTTAGAATATATAACAAATTGGACCAAGCTATATTTCTAACAAAGACAAATCATTATTTCTTCTAGATTTTCCAGAACAAAAAATTTAAAAGAAATTCAAAAGACCTTGAAATAAGATTTAAATTTGATTCTACAGATTTTCTAGATTTGCCAGAATAATTTTTTTGAATTTTAATCATAATAACTTTGAAGAAATATTTCACAAATATTCTTCGTCGAAAAAACAGAAGCTAAAATGAAGAATTCAATTAAAATTTATTTATTATTCTTTACAATAAAAAAAATAAATTTACTTGAACATTGATTTAAATTGTCAGGAAAGAAGAGGAAGGAATTCAAAAGGTAAAAAGGTATATGTGTTTAAAAAATCCTAAAATAATTTTTAAGGTTTTTTTTCTCTCTAAAATTGTCTTTCTGAAAGTTATAGGAAGCAAAGTAAAAAAAATAATGAATTTATTTAAACAAGTGAAGACCAAGTCTTTAAAATATTTTTTTGGATTTTCAAATTCTATTTGAGTTTTGTCTCTTTTAGAATTAAAAATGTCGGGCAAAGCGAGACCAGCTTGCTAGTAAATAAATACAATTTACAAAATAGAGGCAGCTCACTGGTATGTGCTGCTATTTGAGCTATTTTTAGAACAGGCCGGCGGGCTACTCATCTGGTCCTTACGGGCTACCTGGTGCCCGCGGGCACCGCGTTGGTGACCCCTGTCTTAACATATTGTATCTACTTGAGAGACATGACATGTGGTGTTTCCAGTCAATGAGTTTAAAATAGTTTGTCAGAAACCTAAAAAAAACACCTGCTTACAGGTTTGTTACACTTAAACAGTGTTTGTTCTCTGGGTAAGTCATGCTCCAAAATTATATGTATTTTTTTGTTTGACACCAATAAATACACATCATAGGTTATAAAGATCAATATATCAATCGAGTATTGCAATATTGGTATGCCGCAGCAATAAAAGAATGCAAGATGATAAGCTAAAATAAGTCCCTGGTAGTCTGTGCAGTCAGTCCAGACATGGTTGTATTCATTAAATCAAATCAAATGGAAAATGGAAGAGGCAATAGCAGCCGGGAAAATGGAAGAGGCAATAGCAACCTTGGGGGCCAAAAAATTGAATGTGCTCGATTAAATGGCTCCTAATGAAAAGCCACACTTCGATCAGGAAATAAAAGCATGTTTCCTGCAGATACATGACAACACAGAAAGCAAATCCAGATGGGAAGAAAACAACCCATGAAGATTTCTGCTGCTATGTAATTTGTTTTTTGATCGCTAACATAACAACAAATGGTTTGTAAAAGTAGATACCAATGAGATAGACACAAAAACTACAATAACAGCTACAAGGTTCTGGCTGTAATAAGCACTGTAAAAGTTGTTTGTGTTTGTGAAATATTACGTAATTTAGTATAGTGATTCTCAACTGGTCGGTCCATTTTTTATAGAACATTTCAAAACAAAAATAACGTATGTCCGTAAATGCACCTCGCGTTCTTTAATGTGCCATTTGCGAGCTATGCCGCCACGAGGTGGGTGCTAAGTTTTGAGGCAATTTTGTCAAACTTGAATTTGACAAAATTAGCCAAAAACAAGATAAAGGTGACTTCCATTGCTCAGAAAATAGCAGGGTGCCGCTATTGGAGAGCGACATGGCTGCGGTAGAAGAAGAGTGCGCCATGAAGACAGACAGCGTCTCACCGATGCTGCTCACGTTGTGGTGCGTGGGGGAAGTCCGCCCACTATGAAGACTCCTAGCTATGGCGGGAACGTAGACCGACGGGTGTTTCATGCCTATTGGAACTATTGGCCCAGGCTGGGAGATGGTCTACAGAAAAAATGGCCCTGCTGTTATTATTAAACTCACCTACTGAGTTAATCAAAAAATAAGCTGAATGTATATATTTTTATCTTATTGAATTGCACTTGCTGTTTATCTAAATATTTTAATCAGGGCAACTCGATTCGCTTCATTTCATTGAAGAGGTTGTCCCTTTCGTCTAGCTCCAAGTCCAGTTTCTCGGATTCAACCCCCAGATATACCATGTACTAAAAAAACTTTCCAGACACTTTTTGTTAAAATCATTGTTGAGTTTGTGGGTAAAACTTATTGTTACTCATGATCATTAAAACCAGTTATTTTGCACTACCTCAAATTCAAACTGCACCATAAATGTATTTTAATAGATCCAACATCTATACTTACTGCATCCAGACTCCTGCAGTTGTCTCACCCTCTCTCTGACTGCTCCGAGTACGTTGGTTTGGCCGGCCCGACGCCCTGCGTAACCTGCTTGAGGTAGAGTTGACCAAAGAAGTTGATCAGTAATAACCTGAAACGCGGAACAAAAGTGTTAAATCTATGCTCTAAATTTGCTGCTTCTGCTTTTTACCTTGTGCTTCGGACATCGCAGTGAGAAGTTGTCTTCGTTAAGAGAACAATCTAGAAGGGAGACAGAACATTTCAGTAGATGATCAGAACATTTGCAACGTAACCTTTTTACCGTAACGGAACCAGTGTTGAAGGCGGTCGCTTACCTGCTTCAATGGCACACAGATAGTGGTATCGAAGTGTACAGCCTTTAGTGTAGCAGCCCAGGGTAGAGCCAATCATCTCACAGTATGAACAACTCTGAGAAATAAAGGCCCTTGTGTCATCATACCATTACAACCACTACTGTTCTCAGGAATAGTCTTAAAAATAACACGTACCGTTTCTCTGGCACCATCCAGTGCCTCCTGCAGGCCATATAATCTCCCATTGACAAGGTAGACTCCACTTGTCCACACGATACACCCTTCATGAACCCACAACTCCTCTGGGTCCATGGGCATCTGAGGCAACTGGGCAAGTTGTGCCAACGGTCCCAGGGAGTCCAAGGCTGGCGGTGGAGGCTGGAAGGGCAACGAGGCCTTACTGTTGGAAGGTACCATTCTAGGAGAGTTGTCACTAGATTTGTGCCTCCGTTTAAAACGAGGATGTGAGGTCAGCTTCCGGTGTTGTGGTCGTTGTTGAGGTTCATCCGCTGGATGTGGTTGCTGCTGTGTAGGAAACTGTTGCTGTTCAACCTCAAAGTCTGGCTCTCTCTTTAGCTCTGGGATAGGTCTGATATCAAGGTTCATGTCCCAGGTTAGAGATGTGTTATTACTGTAGCTGGAGGTGTAAGATAAATCAGTGGCACTGGGCTCACCAGTTATATCCTCATTACTAGCTAAGAAGTTAGCAGTTCTTACTGCAGTGGAAAGAGATTTTAGATTTGAATCTAAGCTAACCGTACAGTTACTCATCACTGTGGGTCTGGTCATCTGAGGATATTGTGTTTGTGGGGGTTGGAAAGTACTCAAAGTATTAAAGTCGATGTCTGAGTTTGGTCCAGTTTTGATTGTGCCTGTGGTTGTTTGACATTGTCTAACTTGGGGCTGATTCTTGGGAAGCTTTGCAGCATATTCGGCAGGATAGTAAGGCCCATAAAGATCTCCAAGGTGTTTGTAATTAGCCCATTTTTGACATAAACAGCAAAGCTGGCGGCCAGAGTGTTTTGTTTCTGTATGAACAGGCCCTGAAACAAGATAGCCAGATGAAGGGAGTGCTTTTCCTGACTGAAGTGTCGTTTCCACTTCGTCCGCCTCTCTCCTTTCTGATTCTCTCTTGGATACATGGGAGGAAAGAGTTGAAGCTGGTATGGAATCATTTCCACTTCCACCTGTTTTCCCTCCAACTGCATTACGCTCTCCTTTCAACTTGTCATCCTCAGCATTTACAATTGTGCAGACTGCCCCAATCTCTGGTACTTTGTTCTCTACATGTATGTGTGGTATAAACAGGCCTTTCTGATTTGGATGTAAGAATGCTCTATTTGCGCTGTTATCCCCTTTTGCCTCTACATGTGTATCTGTGTCCTCTGTAGTGGCTGATTGTGATGCTGCAGGCCCTCCTCTTCTAACCCTTTGACGCACTCTTCTTTCTGGTGATCCATTTTCATCTTTCAAACCCTTGCGCCGCCGTCTCACAGGCTTGACTTCCAGCTCTGGCTGGATCGTTTCACTCTCAACATCCACTTTTACGACCTGGGTTAAAATGGGTGGGGTCAGAGGGGGAGAAGTTTTGCTTTCCAAGATAGAAGCTGTGACGGAGACTTCTGGGCTGCTTAGAATTGACATTGTTTCTGAAATTATGGGGGCTGCTGGTATGGGAGTTAGTGGAGGTTGAGAAGAATTCAGATTTGCGTTTTGAGCTTCAGGTTGGATCAAACCTTGTGTTTGGCCTTGGTTTTGAGTGCGTTTTTGTTTGTTCACACTCCCTACTGGCCTGCCCTTCTTTTTGCCGGATGGGAAATAGCCTTTAGGCACAGAATTGTCCAGAGACTTAGAGTCTTGGGCAGACAGATTGCACCGAGCCGAGGACATCGGATGTCTGCTCAGACCATGTCCTTCAGATTGGCTATGATGTGGTGAGGTAGCTCTATAGTAGTCACTGCCGGTACAATCATCAAATTCCATTCCAGATTCTTGAAGTTTTTGTCGAAGAAGGTTAGTGGCAGATTGCTCTCCTCTTCTTGTCTCAAGCTGCTGGTAAGTGTTGGTGAAATGTTGAATGTCTGACAAGGCAGATGACGATGGGGGTGGAGAACCCTGGACTGGACGAGGAAGGGGTGGCGGTGGTGGTAAAGGACCTAGCAAAGCAAAGTCTTCCTTGTCACCAGACGCTGACACCACAGAAGTTCCTAATCCAAAGTCAAAGTCTTTTTGTTTGAGGGTTTGGGTCGTTTGGTGAGGTTCACATGAGTAGATAGAGAGAGGCAATGGGGCCGTCTCATCAACTCCTCTGAAGGGCATCATGTCATTTAATGAGCGACTGTCTTCCATAAAAGCATCATCCCCTCCTGAAACTCTGGGAAATTGGGTTATGTCATTGTCTTGTGAATCACTAAAACTTGGGATAGCTGTGTGAGTAAAGCCCGGGTAATGATTGGTTCCATCATCAACATTGCTTGCAGGCCTAGTAACACTTGGTGATATTTTCTGAACAATAGCCTCTAGTTTCAAACCTCGTCCTTTCTTTGGAGGCAAGGCCTTCGTATTACCACTCGACGGGGATAGAGATTTGGGAAAGGTATTATCACTATGCAAAGGGGAACATAGCCGTGGAACGTCAGAACACGATGATTCATCTTCATTGTGATGGTTTGACTCAGAGTGCGGCCCAGGGGACTGATGCGAATTTGCGGCAGCCCTGAGCTGAGATGCATCTTGAAGTAGCCTTTTGGCAGGAATGGGAGAAATAAAAGAACGAACTCTCCTCCTCAATATAAGAGGATTTGTCTCTGCAGGTCCCCCAGACTTAGTTTGACGCAGCACCTGTGGCTGAGTAGAGGTTATGTCAGTTTGAGGTTTAGTAGAGTTGCATGGAGGAGGGCAGGGGTGTTTAGTTTCCTCAGGCTCAGCTGTATTTGGGACATGCGTCTTTTGATGAGGGAAAATGCCCTGGGAACATACAGGGACAGATGATGGAGGAGGCGGTTGCGTCCTGTAGCAAGAGTCAGTCTCAATCACTCTAGGACCTTCTTTTCCAGGGTGTGTTGACTCCCACATTTTCATGTCATAGAATCCGCTTTGCTGATGAAGCAAATTTTTGGTCCCATGTTGTTCACTGTGCACGTCTGATTGAGTAGCCACCCTTTGTCTGTGCTCTGACTGGCTGACTTTAGGTCTTACTGGGGAGGAAACAGGCATCATCATCATGTCCTTAGCAGACCTGTTCATTGCTTTCACCCAATCACTTATTTCGTGCGAATGCTGAAGGGGTCCACGAGGGTGAGGATACATTTGAATCTTATTTGCTTGGCTCTGGAGTGATAAGTTGTGGTAGGGATGATGGGAAGGAAAATGAGGGTTGCCGTGTGCCATAATACTGCTTTCTCTCGAATCTGCAAACCGATAAGCAGCAAAACTGTTGGCATCACCTGTTGATAAATCGACACCCTGAAGATATGACTGATGTCTTGATGGTGATGACAACGGATTGGAGCTTAGAGGATGGGGCATCTGCCTATACGGTTCCGAATTTAACAAAATTGTCTTTGAATGATATTCCATATCAGTATCATTAGTTCGACCACTACCACGAAAATCTGTGTTGGGACCAGTATCAGTTGACGCGGCTTCAATCTTTACCACTTTTTTTCTTAAAATGTCATTTTTATTCAGATCATTGACAGATGTTGTAGAAGAAAATGGATGCTGAATTACAGAGGCGGCAATCTGATTTTTCTCTCGCTCTTTGTTACTTTCCCGGTCCCTTTCAGGTGTGCTACGTCGATTTGGTGACACATCACAGATGACTGAGCGTCGCTCTGATTTTTGAGATCCTGCTTGACCAGTACAGCCTTTTAGTGGCTCAGGTTCTTGCAGAAGGAGCTCCTGCACAGCAGAGGGCAAAGTCGATGCATTTGACACTTTTCTTTGTGGAAGAGAATAGTCTGCTAAATTGATATGCTTTGGTTGGATTAGCTGTGCCTCCAATGTTTGTGGTAAATTATCTTCTGAGAAATCCCCTTCCTTTTTTGCCGTCTTTTGCAATATTTTGGAGATGGAAGGCTCTGACTTCAGAGAGGATTGAGGATGCATTGCAAAACTGGGTTTACTTTCCAGTCTGTGGTTTGGATGTTGTGGTTTTCCAACTTGTGTCATAGTGTCATTGGCTCCTCCATCTACCATTCTTAGATTTTCTACCAGTCCATATGGGTATCTTGTCTGAAATTGTTGTTGAACTTGAAGATGTGCAGGAAATGGCTGTTCTGGTCTACCGTAACGTCTGTCTAAATTATAACCTTGAAGAACTTCTTGTAAAAGGCTAGGAAACTGTTGCAATTGCGAATTGTCCTCTTGACCTTTAGTTCCTGCAGCTTGTCCTTTCCTCCCAAAAGCCTCTGCTAAAGAACTCAGATCTTTTGAATGCTCAGGGCCATAGCCAGTGTGAGATTGCTGATAGCCTCTGGAACTTGATTCCATTACACCTGCTGGGCCAGTCCTTCCTTTGTTCATCACAGACAAATCTGAGCCATACGTTGACTCTCCAAAACTATATTTATGTGGTCCATACTGGGCAAGATTTTGGGGCTGTTCGATATTGGATTTTGAGTGACGAGATGAATACCGACTCAGATCAATACCTTCCTCTCCATTATGACTAGACTCCTTTAAATAAGACTGTGCCTGCTTTTCTTTCAGTGAGAGATCCTGCGGTTGTTTGCCTTTCTCAAAATGACTTCCCTCAGAACGAACTGAAACAATCACACCAACATTTTGCTGTTCTTCAGAAGCTGTTTTTTGTTCACCGTCATTGTGTGCAGTGGATGCAGTGTGCAATCTATTTTCTTTGCCATGGCCATATTTTGTGTTGATTTCTCCAGTACATAACATTGGGTTATTTCCTTTTTCCATCTTCTCAACCTCATCTTCATTTTCAGTTTTGATGCGTTCATTCGTTATTTCTGTACTCCTATCACCTTTTGGGGTATTATTTACCAAACGAGGATGTGAGACATAGTTTGGCTGGGAAAGGGGAATATTAGACGACCTGGATGAAGAAACAGTCAGTTTTGAATGTGATTTTAGCACAGTCTCTGTTAACTGACACTCAGAAGTGGGAGATGCTGATAAAGCAGTGGGAACTTCATTTGTTTTTGAAATCATTTCTTTTGCTGATGACTTGCAAGTGGACGTTTTGGCATTTGCTGATGTTTGTGCCTGGGTTTGACTTGGAGTATGATAAAAATATGGTTCAGATCCACTGCTTGCACCACTCATTTGCCTCCGTCTTGTATGTTCAGCCTCTATTAAATGATCCTCTTGCTCGGTCTTGGTCTCTGATGAGGACCCAACTGACATATAAGAAGAACCTTCAACAGCAACCGTGTCTAAACTGGCACCATCACCAACTCCCACTACATCTTTAACTGTGCTTGTGCTTGAGGCCGCGCTTGCATTTCTACTCCTTGGTTGTGATGGTGGAACACCATGTGTTGCTTGTTGCACGTGTCCGCCATCTTTCCCTTTCTTCTGTGAGAGCACATTGTCATTAAGCGTCACATGTTGAATTGTGTTTGGTAAATTGGCTACTTGGGAGCTCAAAGCATTAAGGCTATTCAGTCCTGCATCTTGCATCTTCACAACTGGAGATGAATAAACAGATGAACCTTCCTCTCTTGACACAAGTCCTGAACTTACACCTATTTTGTTGCAGTTTGTTGGTGGGATACTGTTTACTCCAACAGTGCTCATGCTGTGACCTTTGTGACTGCCACAACTACTGACGCTACTATTTGAATTGGGTGTAGGACTTAACTGTGACACAGCCTGCATCAGTCTATGACTGTGACTGCTATGGACTTTAGATGTGGGAGGGTGGGAAGGACCAGAGGGGTTCACATAGGTCTCTGAAACACCCATTAATGGGGAAGGTGTGGAGCTACAACTCGGGGAATGTACTGCAGAGGCAGTCGGGGAAGGGTTGGATATTGGGCTGAGGTTTTGGTTCAACTGGTTTTGTTGGGAATTAGCATGCATTGGGGATTTGGCTAGTTCTTCAGATGCTGCAATGGGTATATTAGGGTTGGACCCTTGGTGATGTTTACCATATACAGAACCTGGAGATGGACCCTGGTGCTGCATTTTAAGAGGGTTGTCATAACCCACACCTAAATTGTGCTGCGAGTTGCGGTGCTGTAGTGTGACTTGTTTGTGAAGGGGGTGTGTATGTGGAGAATATCCAGCATAATTTGAGGCATGGTAACGCTGTTGAACATTCTCTACTGGCCCCATATTGTTACCAGCAACTGAACCAGAGGCAGAGTTTGCATTCGAGTTGACACTGTGAGAACTGTTTACTTTGGAATCAAAACTGGTGTTCGCAGTTCCATCAAGATATCTCTGTGGAGGGGGGCTGTACATTCCTGATGACCCCGTGGATGCTCCAGCCTGCGGAGAGTACTGTGGGTACTGAGGGGTCATTCTGTGCCCAGATGTTGGATACGTCCTATGCTGTTGCCCATGGTGCACTGAAGAAAAGGTTTGTCCATGTTGGCGACTCTGAGAAGCCGGTATAGTCTGCAATGCAGGATTCTGACTGATATTAAACTGACGAGGAGAGAATGCTCCAGATCCTCCACCTGACCCAGTGCTGGGTCCGTAGTCCACTGAATATTGTGACATTATTCCAGGAGACAATACAGATGCAGAGCCAGAATGTCTGTACTGGGGCGGTATGTGTCCATCGATGTTAGGATATCCAAATCCTGCCCCGTAGACCAGACCTCCTCTCCTGTTCCGGTCCTTCCCACCCACTGAAAAATAATAATCCATTGTGTCCTTCCTGTAAAGGTTGTTGCCGTTGCCACTATGAAGGTTACCCTGTGTTGGCAGTGGCTCTACAGTCCCTCTGTTCCGAGCATTGTAAGCCAGCATCGGGCTGACTTGACTGGAGTGTGGAAGGCCTCTGTGCAGGCTCTGCTGTTGCATCCCTGCATAATCATCCGTCATCCTTGGGGAGATCTGGGGGTCCGCTGGTTGAGTAGAATATGGAGGTCCTCCTCCACCCCTCCCGCTAAAGCCGAAGGGGAGACAATGGGGGGCAGGGCTATTAGAAAAATTCTGCATGTTTTTTTGTACTTACAAAATCACAACAGTGAGTAATATCAGTAACGGGTACCACCATTGATATGTTAATGACAGGCTGATGGCAGTCACCATGGATGCAGAAGAGAACAAAACGTATTTACAAAATAAATGCTTCATGAAATCTACAAGGGTGTTGAAGGGGAATATGCATGTGGAATTTTATCATTAACATTGGTTAATAATATTAAATGTGAAAATGAGATATGGTGGTTTACACTTCAAAAAAGATTCACTTAACGGTTTGTTCAAAATGTGAGGTCATTCCTCTGCAGCCGAAGTGGTTTAGCATTAGGAATGAAATATCATGGATGAAGCCGTTTTCAACTTCAAATGTCTCACATGTAGATGTTCTAGTACAACAGCCCCAGTAAACATAGCCTTCCTAGGACAACAATTATGTCACGATCCAAAAGCAATTATGCAAAAAACGTAGAATCCCTTGAGACAGAATTCTGTCAAGACAATTTTCAAATTGTCCATTAATACGTGCAATCTTGACAGGATAGGACATGCTATGGGATGATGACTTCAATCAAAATGTCCGAAAATGCCATTGACTCTCATCCACTCCTAAATGCAGTGTAATACTCTTGCTCTTGTTGTCTTTCTTAGTGAATGCATTTTATATTAGTCTTTGTTAGTATTTTTTTGGTCCCTATGTGTATTTTTTTGTTGTTAAAAGCTCTTATTGCTTTGATTCTGCAAATATTTTCCTCTTCATGCACTCTGGTAACTTCAGCATTGAAGCCATCTTACCTGGGCTATTGTCTGTCAACCATCATTTAATTCCTCCTAGTTCCATCGCAACAATTTGCTAAAAGGGGGGTAAATCCATGTATGCGACTTCAGGTTCAGTCCATTCAAACTCCAGTTGTTTGTTTGTCTTCAGTAATTCCATGCAGAAGAAATCATTTTTCAGCAGCTGCTGACCAGAAGCCTTAGAAACACTGTAGAGACAAGAGATAAACAAAGTTAGCATGTAAAAGTCAACACTAATGTACCATATTTAGTACAATATTTAGGTAATGTTAAAATGATTACTGTGGTAACAAATGTTTTTATACCTAATTAATCAAATACATCAGTAAAATATACATGAGTATTTTTTTGTTTTCTATTTTTATTTGCAGTTTCCAAAAATAAAACACCTTTCGAAGCTCAACTATTTTCATAAGTTCTTTTAGTAAATATAAAACTATTTAGATTTAAATACCTATTGTATTAAGTAGGGTAAGTAAAATACTTGATTTGATAGACATCTTTTAAATATTGATTCACAAAGCATAATATCAGTTATCTTCTCATGCCCGCCCACTGGGAGCTGCAACAGCAGTGTCACTCTGACTGGGCTAACGCTATCTGCAAACGACAAGACGTCTGGGGCAAAAGAAAATAAAGTGAGAGATTTACTAGCATTATTTTTCCACCCGAGTCACCGCGGCTCATAAAGATATACAGTAATATAAGCCATTGCAATTATTGTTAGCAAAGATTTATAGCAAAACCCGCGACCCCCACTATCTTATGATCATGCTACGTAAACGTTTGTAAACTGTTATTATTAATGACTGTATTTGTAACTGAGTATTATAAGATTCGTTCATACAATATATTACTTACATTTGTTTTCATGCAAAAAACAAACAAACTCATTTTAAGGTATGGTGGCTTTTATTTTGCCATGGGCAAGTGACATGATCAATTACATGTAAGTGAAACCCTGCCTTAATGTAATTTGTAATAATGGAATGTGGCAATACAAATACACTTTCACTTGCAATTACTTGCTCATTTCAAAAATGCCCTTTTGAAACTTTTAAGAAAGTTTAAACTGTCCAAAGAGAAAAACTTAAGTACATTTGTATTTTGTAACAGATTGAGACATTTTCATCCATTTCTTTTTATCCATGTTTAACTGTGTTTTATATATAGAGTGTTCTGTATTTACTGTGATTATTATTATTATGCCTTAGAAACATTAGGTTTCAGTGCAGGGCACTTGGCGGTCCGATCCTCGGCTACATAAGCCAGCTTTTGGGACGTGGAGCGTCACCTTGCTGGGGGGGGAGGAGCCTGAGCTAGTGCGCGAGGTGGAGAAGTTCTGGCTAGATATAGTCGGACTTACTTCGACGCACAGCAAGGGCTCTGGAACCAGTTCTCTCGAGAGGGGCTGGACTCTTTTCAACTCTGGATTGGCCAGCAGTGAGAGGCGACGGGCTGGGGTGGCAATTCTTGTTGCCCCCCGGCTCAAAGCCTGCACGTTGGAGTTCAACACAGTGGATGAGAGTGTAGCTTCTCTCCGCCTCTTACGCGCCAAACGGCAGCTCAGAGTACCCACCCTTTTTGGATTCACTCGAGGGAGTACTGGAGAGTGCTCCCCCGGGTGATTCACTCATTCTACTAGGGGGACTTCAACGCTCATGTTGGCAACGACAGTGAAACCTGGAGAGGTGTGATTGGGAAGAATGGCTGCGCGGATCTGAACCCGAGTGGTGTTTTAGTTATTGGACTTTTGTGCTCGTCACAGATTGTCCATAACAAACACCATGTTCAAACATAAGGGTGTCCATATGTGCACTTGGCACCAGGACACCCTAGGCCGCAGTTCCATGATCGACTTTGTAGTTGTGTCATTAGATTTGCGGTCTCATGTTTTGAACAGTCGGGTGAAGAGAGGGGCGGAGCATTCTACCGCTCCCTGTATGATCAGTGTCAGAGCTTGGTCCGCATTGCCGGCAGTAAGTCGGACCCGTTTCCAGTGAGGGTTGGACTCCGCCAAGGCTGCCCTTTGTCACTAATTCTGTTCATAACTTTTATGGACAGAATTTCTAGGCGCAGTCAGGGCGTTGAGGGTATCTGGTTTGGTGGCTGCAGGATTAGGTCTCTGCGATCCGTTGTGGTGAAGAAGGAGCTGAGCCGGAAGGTAAAGCTCTCAATTTACCGGTCGATCTACGTTCCCATCCTCACCTATGGTCATGAGCTTTGGGTTATGACCGAAAGGACAAGATCACGGGTACAAGCGGCCCAAATGAGTTTCCTCCGCCGGGTGGCGGGTCTCTCCCTTAGAGATAGGGTGAGAAGCTCGGTCAGCCGGGAGGAGATCAAAGTAAAGCCGCTGCTCCTCCACATGGAGAGGAGCCAGATGAGGTGGTTCGGGCATCTGGTCAGGATGCCACCCGAACGCCTCCCTAGAAAGGTGTTTCGCGCACGTCCGACCGGTAGGAGGCCACGGGGAAGGCATTCTACCGCTCCCTGTAGATCAGTGTCAGAGCTTAGTCCGCATTGCCGGCAGTAAGTCGGACACGTTTCCAGTGAGGGTTGGACTCCGCCAAGGCTGCCCTTTGTCACTAATTCTGTTCATAACTTTTATGGACAGAATTTCTAGGCGCAGTCAGGGCGTTGAGGCTATCTGGTTTGGTGGCTGCAAGATTAGGTCTCTGCGATCCGTTGTGGTGAAGAAGGAGCTGAGCCGGAAGGCAAAGCTCTCAATTTACCGGTCGATCTACGTTCCCATCCTCACCTATGGTCATGAGCTTTGGGTTATGACAGAAAGGACAAGATCACGGGTACAAGCGGCCGAAATGAGTTTCCTCCGCCGGGTGGCGGGTCTCTCCCTTAGAGATAGGGTGAGAAACTCGGTCATCCAGGAGGAGATCAAAGTAAAGCCGTTGCTCCTCCATATGGAGAGGAGCCAGATGAGGTGGTTCGGGCATCTGGTCAGGATGCCACCCGAACGCCTCCCTAGAAAGGTGTTTCGGGCACGTCCGACCGGTAGGAGGCCACGGGGAAGACCAAGGACACGTTGGGACGACTATCTTTCCCGGCTGGCCTGGGAACGCCTCGGGATCCCCCGGGAGGAGCTGGACGAAGTGGCTGGGGAGAGGGAAGTGGGGCTTCCCTGCTTAGGCTGCTGCCCCCGCGACCCGGCCTCGGATAAGCGGAAGAAGATGGATGGATGGATATTATTATTTGTAACCTTTTACGCGTTTGTTTTTTTTGCACTATTTCTATGCATTTTAACTGCGTTTTGTATATAGAATGTTTTGTCCTTATTGTGATTTTGATTATTATTTCTAATATTTTACCTTTCTGTTTTATTTTGTACAGCACCTTGGGGCAGTAATCTGTTTTAGAAATGTGCTATATGAATAAATCTACCTCAACCTAAAATTGTGATTAATCGATTTAAGACCTTATGAATAGTAATCTAATCAATTTGGGATATTAGTACATAGCACAACAAACAGGTACGTAAGAATTAGGGGTATATACAGTAGGTAGGGCATCCTCACGGTTTGGTTCATTTTCAGACAGTAATAGTACAAAACACAAACTGGAAACCTTAGCCAAAAAAATAGCATTCTTGGAAAAAAAAACATTATTATGATATACCATATCACATACTTCCTCCAAACGTGCCGAATTTGACCTTTTTCCAATTGGTGACATCATTGTAGGGTTGTACGGTATACCGGTACTAGTATAGCACCGCGATACTAATGAATCATATTCGGTACTATACCGCCTCTAAAAAGTACTGGTCGTATTATGTTTATAAACTCAGGAAATACGTCCCTGGACACATGAGGACCTAAATTATGACCAACGTATGATCCTGTAACTACTTGGTATCGGATCGATACCTAAATTTGTGGTATCATCCAAAACTAATGTAAAGTATCAAACAAGAGAAGAATAAGTGATTATTACATTTTAACAGAAGTGTAGATACAACATGTCAAAAGAGAAAGCAACCAGATATTAACAGTAAATGAACAAGTACAATAATTATTATTTTTTTACCACTTGTCCCTCATTATTTTGACAAAATAATAGGTAGATAAATGAAGATGGTCTGCAAAACGTAAGACTACAACAGACCTGGGCAAATAAGGCCTCGGGGGCCACATGCGGCCCGTTAAGCTTTTCAATCTGGCCCGCCGAACATTCCCAAATATTTTTTTTTAGATCTTGAAGATGGAAACTGTAGCTGCCATTATGATGTGCAGTGATGTTTTCAAATTATTGTAAGTCTTGAACTATACAAAATATTTCAATGGTTGGAATCTGCGCTTTTGCAAGTTCTAAAGCTTAGTGATATATCAGATTGTAGGTGTTATTTATTGTTTACCCTTCGCGTTCATATTTCATTGTGTTTGTTGCAATTTTGTTGCGTTTTGCTTGATTGTAAAATATGTCGATCGAGAGGGTGTGTGACGTTCATATGCTGTCAATATTCCATGTTTTATCGTTCATACTTAGCAGTGTTTCGCACACATTCATTTATTTGTGGCGGCCCGCCACGAAAGAATTACGTCCGCCACAAATAAAAAAATAAAATATATATATATATATTTTTTTTTGTCCTGTCCAGCTTCTCAGGCAAATCATATAGTTGATGTAGATGCCCATATAGGCTGTTCAGATTTACTTTACAAAAGAGAAGTGTAGGATACTTCTCTTGTTGCCTTATTTGTATTTGACCACTACTGTTGTCTGTTTATTTGTTACTGACTGTGGCAGGACACCTCTGCCTCTGTTTCACTTTATGTTGCTGGTAAATAATATGGTTGTAGTAGTAGGCTAAAGTGAAATTATTTAGTATGCACTAATTAAAGGGGCAGAGCTTTAAGAGACATTTTAGCTTTTATATTTTATAAGAACCACAATTAATAAATATATTTCAGTGAATAACTTATTGTTCAAATTTGTACATAAATATGTACATAAAGTGTTGTAACTATATTGTAAAATGGATGGATGGACGTTTAAAACAAAACTGTTATTAATTAGTAAGTATACATTTTTTGAGCCTTTTTAGAGAAAATCCTATCATTGTAGTAAATTATGCAAATTACTCGATGTCATGGTGACCACGCCCATAGCCACGCCCCCACCGCCACAGGTATCTTGGCAGTTTATGGGAAACACTGCTTAGTATTGTAAAGCCCACATACTTTTGTTTCATGTACATTCTGGGGGTTTCGTTCAGTAAAAAATGTTTTTAATTCCATTCTGTTTTTTAAGGGGGCCTGTCATAACATGTTTAGCTTTCAATCAGACAATATTGTTTTATAGGTATTATAGGTTTTCTATTAGTGTTCCTAAAAAACAAATATTTTAAACTCTCTAAATTTGGCCCCCCAAGTTAAAATAATTGCCCAGGCCTGGACTACAAGGAAATGTTTAAATGTAGTAAAAAAAATCATAATCTAACCCTGTATTTTATATTATTACTTTGAACTGTTTTATATTTTAATTTTTTATCCTGTAAAGCGTCTTTGAGTACTCTGAAAAGCGCTACACCAAATAAAATGTATTATTATTATTTTAAGTAATATTAAGAACACATGCTTAAGCCTCCTTCTTGGCTGATGAACATGTCAACTTGTAGATGCGACCACACAAATAAAACAACTTCATGAATCCAAGACTCCTTATAGTGACACTAAAAGTCATTAACTTTATCTGTTAACTTATTTTAATAGACTTTATTACGCTTGACTGTATGGGGGAGCGCACCTCTTTTATGGGGCCAGGGTCCATAATTGCCGTGTGGGACACAGGCTAGCATTGTCTCCCTTTTACCCCCAAAGACTGGTTAATTACACTTCAACACATTTGGGTGATTTTCTAAACTTCCTCACAAAGTGACTCATCATAATTAAACTTTTATAGTAACGAGCGTCATTTGTGTGTGTGAGTTATTATCTTTAGTGACCGCTGTGAAGAGGTACACAAAGACAAGCCCGTATCAAGCAGACAACGTGGCATTGAAGTCTTAGAGGGGCTAAAGTCGGAATAAAAATATGTGGCTTGATCTGCAACAGAGTGATTACCAAGTAATTGCGGTTTCAAAATCCTCACAATCCTGGGACCAGCAAGGTGGGGGCGTGTAACGCCATGAACGGGAGGAAAATAAGAAGCGTATTCGTAGGATTAGTGGTTTTCGGACATTTCATCAAAATCTGTCCATAACTTTTTGAGTTATGTTGCTAGACCGGGGGTCCGCAACCTGCGGCTCTTTAGTGGCTCCTTGGAGCTTTTTAAAAAAATGTTTTCTGTAGGAGAACAGACGTGACACAAACCTTCCTAATTGTTAGAAAGCCCACTGTTTATATTAAACATGCTTCACTGATGAGAGTATTTGGCGAGCGTCGTTTTGTCGTACTAATTTTTGCTGGCCCTTGAACTCACCGTAGTTTGTTTACATGTATAACTTTATTCAACGATGCCACAGAAAGACGTGTTTTAAGCCACTCAGTCTCATTTTGTCCACCAAACGTTTTATGCTGTGCGTGAATGCACAAAGGTGAACTTTGTTGATGTTATTAATGGAGTGTTAATCAGGCATGACTGCAAGCTAATCGATGCTAAATAAATGATAAATGATAAATGGGTTATACTTGTATAGCGCTTTTCTACCTTCAAGGTACTCAAAGCGCTTTGACAGTATTTTCACATTCACCCATTCACACACTGATGGCGGGAGCTGCCATGCAAGGCGCTAAAAAGCAGCCATCAGGAGCAAGGGTGAAGTGTCTTGCCCAAGGACACAACGGACGTGACTAGGATGGTAGAAGGTGGGGATTGAACACCAGTACCCAGCAACCCTCCGATTGCTGGCACGGCCACTCTACCAACTTCGCCACACCGTCGCTAACATGCTATTTAGGCTAGCTGTGTGTACATATTACATCATTATGCCTCATTTGTAGGTATTTTTGAGCTCATTTAATTTCCTTTACTTATGTCCTCTGTGTATTTAATTTATATTTGCATGTCTCATGACATATTATCTGTATGTAATATTGGCTGCATTTCTCATAGTTGTGTGCCATTATAGACCACAGCAAACGTCACCATGTTGTTCCAGACCACAGCGAATGTTACCCAGCTTGCATAGATTGTTATAAACCCATTAGAAGAAGATAGCCTGCCGTTTCCTTTAATTTGGACACATACATCTATACTTTTGGCCATTTAAGCCAGTCATTTAGAGGTAGTTATCTCAGCCTCTGAGAAGCCTCCATTTTATTAATGTTTTCCACTGTAGTAAAAATGTGTAGAATAAATATTACATTTCAACATTTCTGTCAACAAAGATTTGTGTCAGCCTGCGACACAGTCATTTTGATAGTAGGCTGGTATAGCTAATATAGACACTCACATCATGTGTTGCCTTCATTTTAACACTATTATAAGACTTTTAAAGTCATTTTGATAGTAGGCTAATATAACTAATATAGATAGACACATCACGTGTTGTCTTCATTATAACACTTATATAAGACTTTTAAAGTCATTTTTATAGTAGGCTAATATAGTTAATATAGACACTTACATCATGTGTTGCCTTCATTATAACACTTATATATAGGGATGATGTTTGATAAGAAATTATCGAGTTCGAGCCTATTATCGAATCCTCTTATCGAACCGATTCCTTATCGATTCTCTTATCGAGTCCAGATAGGTTGTTGTATATGGAAAAAAAAACAATATTTGGTTTAACAAAAGCTCACTTTTATTATATAAGAAAAAATAAAATCTAATAAATTAATAAATATTGACTGTTGTTACCCAAAGTATATTAAGTGGGATTTTTCAGAAAAACCAATATATACATTAACACAAAAACAACCTGTCTCTGTGATCACTATAGGTGTATAAATAATAATATAGTGTTAAATAAAATCAGTCCCTTGGGCACAAAACTGGAAATAATACAGCTCTCCAAAAAGTGCACTTCTGCTGCTATTTGACATAACTGTTTGTTATGATGCTTTGACATTTTTGCATTTCATTTCTTTATTGAAAGAAAATTCTATGAGGAGAAAAGTTGTTTGCAAATGTGGTTACAATGCTAAAAAATGAAAAGTTAAAGCTAAAAAAAGAAATACACTTTATTGAGTTAACATTATTTCTTTATAGGGGGAAAGATTTGATTTTATGAGCTAGGAATATAACAACTACACTACCCAGCATGCAACGGGAGCGACGAGCATGCGCGGTAGCCCTGAAAAGTGTTGTTGCATGTCGTCTCACTCGGCAGCTAAGACGTCAAGAAGTCAGCCAACAAGCCTCGTCTGCATTATTTATAATTAGACAGACAACACATCTACAGTGTGATTTTGTTTTGTTTACAAGGAAAGAAAAACAAAAGTTAAAAAAGGGAGATATGTTGTATATATATGTATGTGCTGCGGTTGCTTTAAGAACGTTGCGACAGCTGCGGTAAAGAAGGTGCGTTGCTGGCCTGGTTGCTATGTTTCCGGTTGGTCGTAAAAGTGTTCGTCATGTGTTTGTACCCTGCTCAAATCTCTCAGTAAAGTTATTCATTGGATTATACCTTTTGTTTTGAACTTTATTACACCTTGGAGCGCTTTTTCCGGCCCCTGCTTTCCCTATCTGCGCCTAATGACTGAGCTACGTGACGTCATTTCTTGTGATTTCTCACGGAGCATTTCTGGTCAGGACGGGATTCCAGGGATTCGAATAAAGAACCAACTATTTTTCTTTACTATAGTGGTCTCGATAACGTGTACCGGTTATCAAAAAGGGATACGAGTCCGAGGACTCGGTTCTTTTCTTATCGAACAACCGGGAAAACCGGTTTCGAGTATCATCCCTACTTATATAAGACTTTTAAAGTAATTTGGATAATAGGCTAATATAGTTATTATAGACACATCATGTGTTGCCTTCATTGTAACACTTACATAAGACTTTTAAAGTCATTTTGATAGTAGGCTAAATAATTAATATAGACACATCATATGCTGCCTTCATTATAGCACGTATATAAGAATTTTAAAGTAATTTTGATAGTAGGCTAATATAGCTAATATAGACACTTACATCATGTGTTGTCTTCATTATAACACTTATATAAGACTTTTAAAGTCATTTTGATAGTAGGCTAATATAGACACATCATGTGTTGTCTTCATTAAAAGACTTATACAAGACTTTTAAAGTCATTTTGATAGTAGGCTAATATAGCTAATATAGACACATCATGTGTTGTCTTCATTATAACATTTATATAAGATGTTTAAAGTCATTTTGATAGTAGGCTAATATAGACACTTCATGTGTTGTCTTCATTATAACATTTATATAAGACTTTTAAAGTCGTTTTGATAGTAGGCTAATATAGACACTTCATGTGTTGTCTTCATTATAACATTTATATAAGACTTTTAAAGTCGTTTTGATAGTAGGCTTATATAAATATTTACATCATGTGTTGTCTTCATTATAACACTTATATAAGACCTTTAAAGTCATTTGATAGTAGGCTAATATAACTAATATAGACCCTTACATCATGTGTGGACTTCATTATATCACCTATAAAAGTCTTTTAATTTTTTATATTTATGGTCCAATATGGTTATTTCAACATTTTGGGTTGCCCACCCCTGTGCTAGACAAACGAACCCTGGCGAATTGATAACCTCTTTGGCGGACATAATAAAGTCTGCGTAATGCCAAGCCAAGCGTTCGTCTCGAGCGTTTCCAAGTCGACATAGAGACGGTCACCGCGCGCCGCCACGGGGGAAAAAGAAACGGGAGCAGCTAGTCGATATAGAAACCACTCGGGAAATATATTTGAAACGAGCGACACTATATACAAAATCAACTTGTGAGTATTTACATTATTGAGAGTAACTTTTCTGACAGTCAGCATTTTCCAAGGTGATATAAAAAAACAAAGGTCCACTGTAGAGCAGTGGTCCCCAACCTTTTTGTAGCTGCGGACCGGTCAACGCTTGAAAATTTGTCCCACGGACAAATGGGTGGGGGGTATTTAAAAAAATAAAATAAAATAAAATAAAATAAAATAAAATAAATACAATCATGTGTGCTTACGGACTGTATCCCTGCAGACTGTATTGATCTATATATAATGTATATATTGTGTTTTTTATGTTGATTTCATAAAAAAAAATTAAAAAAAATTTTTTAATTTTTTTTTAATTTCTTGTGCGGCCCGGTACCAATTGGTCCGCGGACCGGTACCGGGCCGTGGCCCGGTGGTTGGGGACCACTGCTGTAGAGGACAAAGCTGAAAGACACTAAAACTGAAAATTATTGTTTTACAATGGACTTTTACATTGTCACTTTAAAACACTTTTTGTACATATTTGCTTGAAACGGTGGCTTCTTTGCACTTAAAACATGTGTTAGCATAGTAAAAATATATCAGAAGAACATTATGTTTATGTACAATTACATTAAGTGTGCTTATCTTTAACATTTCAGCTTTCACACACTGCATACCGTGATAATATCGTACCGTGGCCTTAACACCGTGACGATATCGTACCGTGAGAATTCGATATGCCACATCCCTAGGTCATAACGCACAACAGTGGAGCATTATTGCAAAAGTATATCTCTTCGCGCACTGACAGCACCGTCACATTTTAGCCGCCATAACATTAGCAGCTACGTTAGCCGCCATAACATTAGCAGCTACGTTAGCCGCCATAACATTAGCAGCTATGTTGGCCGCCATAACATTAACAGCTACGTTAGCCCAACACTGCACATAACAATTTAGCTTAGCAATGCTAACGCTAGTGTTAGCTCGCACACTGCAATCCGGGTGCTAGCATCGATGCAGGTCAGCTTGGGTTTATTGCGACATTTCACCTCATTTTAAGAGCGGACACACAATAGCCGCGTTAGGCTAAAGGCTGCGTTAAGACGTAAAAAAGAGGGGTGATTAGGCACAGATGTCTTCATTATAACACTTATACAAGATTTGTAAAGAGATTTTGATAGTAGGCTAATATAGACACTTACATCATGTGTTGTTTTCGTTATAATACTTATATAAGACTTTTAAAGTAATTTTGATAGTAGGCTTATATAGACACTTACATTATGTGTTGTCTTCATTAAAAGACTTATATAACACTTTTAAAGTCATTTTGATAGTAGGCTAATATAGCTAATATAGACACTAATATAGGTGGGAGCGCGGACACTGCACACCGCGATAAACGCGAGAAGATAGTCGACAAAAGAAACCACCCGGGAAATATATTTATATTTACGCTATATACAAAAAAAATACATTTGTGAGGTATTTACATTATTGAGAGTAAAATTGCCAGTTAACTTTTCGGACCGTCAGCATTTTCCAAGGTGATATAAAAAAAGGTTATAAAGCTGAAAGACACCAAAACTGAAAATTATTGTTTTACAATGGACTTTTACATTGTCACTTTAAGACACTTTCTGTACATATTTGCTTGAAACGGTGGCTTCTTTGCCCTTAAAACATGTGTTAGCATAGCAGAAGAACACAATGTTTATGTACAATTACATTAAGTGTGCTTATCCTTAACATTTTAGCTTTCACACACTGCATACCGTGATAATATCGTACCGTGGCCTTAACACCGTGACGATATCGTACCGTGAGAATTCGATGTGCCACATCCCTAGGTCATATCGCACAACAGTGGAGCATTGTTGCAAAAGTATATCTCAGCACTGTCACATTTATGAGCGCATAAACGTCGCCATAACATTAGCAGCTACGTTAGCCACCATAACATTAGCAACTACGTTAGCCCAACACTGCGCATAACAATTTAGCTTAGCAATGCTAACGCTAGCGTTAGCTCGCACACTGCAATCCGGGAGCTAGCATCGAAGCAGGTCAGCTAATTTGGGTTTATTGCGACATTTCACCTAATTTTAAGAGCGGACACACAATAGCCGCATAAGGCTAAAGGCTGCGTTAAGACGTAAAAAAGGGGAATTCAGGCACAGATGTCTTCATTATAACACTTATACAAGACTTGTAAAGAGATTTTGATAGTAGGCTAATATAGACACTTACATCATGTGTTGTTTTCATTATAATACTTATATAAGACTTTTAAAGTAATTTTGATAGTAGGCTTATATAGACACTTACATTATGTGTTGTCTTCATTAAAAGACTTATATAACACTTTTAAAGTCATTTTGATAGTAGGCTAATATAGCTAATATAGACACTAATATAGGTGGGAGCGCGGACACTGCACACCGCGATAAACACGAGAAGATAGTCGACAAAAGAAACCACCCGGGAAATATATTTATATTTACGCTATATACAAAAAAAAATACATTTGTGAGGTATTTACATTATTGAGAGTAAAATTGCCAGTTAACTTTTCGGACTGTCAGCATTTTCCAAGGTGATATAAAAAAAGGTTATAAAGTTGAAAGACACATAGACTGAAAATTATTGTTTTACAATGGACTTTTACATTGTCACTTTAAGACACTTTCTGTACATATTTGCTTGAAACGGTGGCTTCTTTGCACTTAAAACATGTGTTAGCATAGCAGAAGAACATGATGTTTATGTACAATTACATTAAGTGTGCTTATCCTTAACATTTTAGCTTTCACACACTGCATACCGTGATAATATCGTACCGTGGCCTTAACACCGTGACGATATCGTACCGTGAGAATTCGATATGCCACATCCCTAGGTCATAACGCACAACAGTGGAGCATTGTTGCAAAAGTATATCTCAGCACTGTCACATTTATGAGCGCATAGACGTCGCCATAACATTAGCAGCTACGTTAGCCACCATAACATTAGCAGCTACGTTAGCCCAACACTGCGCATAACAATTTAGCTTAGCAATGCTAACGCTAGCATTAGCTCGCACACTGCAATCCGGGTGCTAGCATCGATGCAGGTCAGCTAATTTGGGTTTATTGCGACATTTCACCTCATTTTAAGAGCGGACACACAATAGCCGCGTAAGGCTAAAGGCTGCGTTAAGACGTAAAAAAGAGGGGTGATTAGGCACAGATGTCTTCATTATAACACTTATACAAGACTTGTAAAGAGATTTTGATAGTAGGCCAATATAGACACTTACATCATGTGTTGTTTTCGTTATAATACTTATATAAGACTTTTAAAGTAATTTTGATAGTAGGCTTATATAATCACTTACATTATGTGTTGTCTTCATTAAAAGACTTATACAACACTTTTAAAGTCATTTTGATTGTAGGCTAATATAGCTAATATAGACACTAATATAGGTGGGAGCACGGACACTGCACACCGCGATAAACACGAGAAGATAGTCGACAAAAGAAACCACCGGGAAATATATTTATATTTACGCTATATACAAAAAAAATCAATTTGTGAGGTATTTACATTATTGAGAGTAAAATTGCCAGTTAACTTTTCTGAATGTCAGCATTTTCCAAAGTGATATAAAAAAAGGTTATAAAGCTGAAAGACACCAAAACTGAAAATTATTGTTTTACAATGGACTTTTACATTGTCACTTTAAGACACTTTCTGTACATATTTGCTTGAAACGGTGGCTTCTTTGCCCTTAAAACATGTGTTAGCATAGCAGAAGAACATTATGTTTATGTACAATTACATTAAGTGTGCTTATCCTTAACATTTTAGCTTTCACACACTGCATACCGTGATAATATCGTACCGTGGCCTTAACACCGTGACGATATCGTACCGTGAGAATTCGATATGCCACATCCCTAGGTCATAACGCACAACAGTGGAGCATTGTTGCAAAAGTATATCTCAGCACTGTCACATTTATGAGCGCATAAACGCCGCCATAACATTAGCAGCTACGTTAGCCACCATAACATTAGCAGCTACGTTAGCCCAATACTGCGCATAACAATTTAGCTTAGCAATGCTAACGCTAGCGTTAGCTCGCACACTGCAATCCGGGAGCTAGCATCGAAGCAGGTCAGCTAATTTGGGTTTATTGCGACATTTCACCTCAATTTAAGAGCGGACACACAATAGCCGCGTAAGGCTTAAAGGCTAAAAAAAAAGCGAAGTAATTAGGCACAGATGTTCCCCTCTCAGTATGTAAGCACATAGGTTAGCTAAGTATTTGATGTCAGATAATTAGCGGTGGATTGTTCCAGAACGTCGTGCTAGCTAACCTGAGACATATAAGATATATGATATCATATATAAGATATATTATACAAACATACCTGCCGATGTAGCGATGCAAGAAGGACCCTGCTTGAGGGGGAGGATGTTCCTTTTTGACAATCCCGCTGTTGTGGCAGGAAAACCCCTTCAGTCTGGAGCCGAACGCCCCGTCGCCCTCCCGGGGTACACGCAGCCCCGAGTACCGCGCGTTAGGTCGGATCCTCGGAGCCTCTATTCCGATGTCAACCTCCCCCCTTTTTTGTCTTTTGTCCTCCCCCGGCAGGAATGATGCGAGCAGGGCACAATCAGGGCGCCTGTGGGTCCCGTCAGCCGTGAGGTCCACGCACACACACGCCCGCCCCCTCTTCTCGCTTCCCCCCTCGCCTCTCTTTCACACACCGCTGAGGTGATTACTCTTATATTCTCCTAAAATCAGACACAAGGGCGCCTTAACGTCACTTTCGGTGCTAAAAATGTATTTCTATGTCTACATTGGCGCACACACACAAACATATCCCCGCACCCTCCCTCATGTCTCCATCTCTCTGACGCTTTTGTTATTCCATAGTTGTCTTTTGCAATAATAAAAAAAAGAAGCTACAATTAGACTTATTTTCCAAATGCATTTTGTGGCCTTGAATGTTTTAGAGCACTGCAAGCTCCTTTGTTCCTAAGTGAAAGTGAATTAGCGTCTAACAATGGCAGGAGACCAGACTGAATAGAACATGCAAGCCTGCAGACCAAATCATCAAATTATTGATGTCATTGTGTTTTTATTACACGTTTATTCCAGCCGCAGTTGCATTGGATTTTTGCGTTAAACCTATCAATCAATCAATTAGTGTATAGCCCTAAATCACGAGTGTCTCAAAGGGCTGCACAAGCCACAACGACATCCTCGGCTCAGATCCCACATCAGGGCAAGGAAAAACTCAACCCAATGGGATGACAATGAGAAACCTTGGAGGGGACCGCAGATGCTGTCGTCCAGCATTCTGTTTTTGTTTACTTTCTAGCCAGTTCAGTTTTAGTTTTGTTCTGCACAGCCATCCGTAAGCTTCAATGCCTTTTCTCAGGGGCACTCACTTTTTGTTTATTTTATGGTTTAAGCGTTAGATACCTTTTTACCTGCACGCTGCCTCCCGCTGTTGCCTGCATATTGTGATCACAACAAACCATTGTCGTCTCACACGACTTGTTCCCGACATCTACAAAGCAATTAGCTACCAGCTGCCACCTATTGATATGGAAGAGAATACCATGGTTACTCTGCCGAGCTCTAGACAGCACCGACACTCAACAACAGCACACTTTTTGCGGATTATAATTACTGGTTTGCAAAAAATATTTTTAACCCAAATAGGTGAAACTACATAATCTCCAACGGCACACCAGACTGTATCTCACGGCGCAGTGGTTGAAAAACACTGTTTTAGAGCACTGCAAGCTCTGTTGTTCCTAAGTGAAAGTGAATTAGCGTCTAACAATGGCAGGAGACCAGACTGAATAGAACATGCAAGCCTGCAGACCCAATCATCAAATTATTGATGTTATTGTGTTTTTATTACACGTTTATTCCAGCCGCAGTTGCATTGGATTTTTGCGTTAAACCTATCAATCGATCAATTAGTCTATAGCCCTAAATCACGAGTGTCTCAAAGGGCTGCACAAACCACAACGACATCCTCGGCCCAGATCCCACATCAGGGCAAGGAAAAACTCAACCCAATGGGATAACAATAAGAAACCTTGGAGGGGACCGCAGATGCTGTCGTCCAGCATTCTGTTTTTGTTTACTTTCTATCCAGTTCAGTTTTAGTTTTGTTCTGCACAGCCATCCGTAAGCTTCAATGCGTTTTCTCAAGGGCACTCACTTTTTGTTTATTTTATTGTTTAAGCGTTAGATACCTTTTTACCTGCACGCTGCCTCCCGCTGTGGCCTGCATATTGTGATACCGACAAACCATCGTCGTCTCACACGACCTGTTCCCGACATCTACAAAGCAATTAGCTACCAGCTGCCACCTATTGATATGGAAGAGAATACCATGGTTACTCTGCCGAGCTCTAGACAGCACCGACACTCAACAACGGCACACTTTTTGCGGATTTTAATTACTGGTTTGCAAAAAATATTTTTAACCCAAATAGGTGAAACTACATAATCTCCCACGGCACACCAGACTGTATCTCACGGCGCAGTGGTTGAAAAACACTGTTTTAGAGCACTGCAAGCTCTGTTGTTCCTAAGTGAAAGTGAATTAGCGTCTAACAATGGCAGGAGACCAGACTGAATAGAACATGCAAGCCTGCAGACCGAATCATCAAATTATTGATGTCATTGTGTTTTTATTACACGTTTATTCCAGCCGCAGTTGCATTGGATTTTTGCGTTAAACCTATCAACCGATCAATCAGTGTTTACTTATATAGCCCTAAATCACGAGTGTCTCAAAGGGCTGCACAAGCCACAACGACATCCTCGGCTCAGATCCCACATCAGGGCAAGGAAAAACTCAACCCAATGGGATAACAATGAGAAACCATGGAGGGGACCGCAGATGTGGGGACCCCCCCCCCCCCCCCCGATCCTCTTGGGCGACCGGTGCAATGGACGTCGAGTGGATCTAGCATAATATTGTGAGAGTCTAGTCCATAGTCATCAAGATCCCCCTCTCGGCCATGTCGATGTGGCCCAGAGGGGATGATGATTATTTGACCCATAGGTGGGGCAGTGGTTGGCGGATGCCAGGGCGTGTCCACACTGATGGACGGATGCATATATATAGTCCATAGTGGATCTAACATAATAGTGAGAGTCCAGTTCATAGTGGATCTAACATAATAGTGTGAGAGTCCAGTCCATAGTGGATCTAACATAATAGTGAGAGTCCAGTCCATAGTGGATCTAACATAATAGTGAGAGTCCAGTCCATAGTGAATCTAACATAATAGTGTGAGAGTCCAGTCCATAGTGGATCTAACATAATAGTGAGAGTCCAGTCCATAGTGGATCTAACATAATAGTGAGAGTCCAGTCCATAGTGAATCTAACATAATAGTGTGAGAGTCCAGTCCATAGTGGATCTAACATAATAGTGAGAGTCCAGTCCATAGTGGATCTAACATAATAGTGTGAGACTCCAGTCCATAGTGGATCTAACATAATAGTGAGAGTCCAGTCCACAGTGGATCTAACATAATAGTGTGAGAGTCCAGTCCATAGTGGATCTAACATAATAGTGAGAGTCCAGTCCATAGTGAATCTAACATAATAGTGTGAGAGTCCAGTCCATAGTGGATCTAACATAATAGTGAGAGTCCAGTCCATAGTGGATCTAACATAATAGTGAGAGTCCAGTCCATAGTGAATCTAACATAATAGTGTGAGAGTCCAGTCCATAGTGGATCTAACATAATAGTGAGAGTCCAGTCCATAGTGGATCTAACATAATAGTGAGAGTCCAGTCCATAGTGAATCTAACATAATAGTGTGAGAGTCCAGTCCATAGTGGATCTAACATAATAGTGAGAGTCCAGTCCATAGTGGATCTAACATAATAGTGTGAGACTCCAGTCCATAGTGGATCTAACATAATAGTGAGAGTCCAGTCCACAGTGGATCTAACATAATAGTGTGAGAGTCCAGTCCATAGTGGATCTAACATAATAGTGTGAGAGTCCAGTCCATAGTGGATCTAACATAATAGTGAGAGTCCAGTCCATAGTGGATCTAACATAATAGTGTGAGAGTCCAGTCCATAGTGGATCTAACATAATAGTGAGTGTTACATCTCACATTCTATATTGTGTTTTGGAAACAGGTTGTCATAAACGGTAAAGGATATTCTCGTAAAATATGCAGAGATGAGATTTGTCAGTATCAAAATATTACTTGAAATCAATTTTTGGCCGTTTAGGTAGATTTTAGCTTTGTAAAGGGTATTTCAACAAGTAAACAGTACATTAGGTATGTGCTTTGGATATATGTACCGTATTTTCCGATGAATGGTCTATTTTTTAATCTATTTTCTTATATAAGGCGCACCGGATTATAGGGTGCATTAAAGGAGTCATCCATCCATCCATTTTCTACCGCTTGTCCCTTATGGGGTGCTGTCATATTATTTATTTATTTTTCTAAATAGAAAACACTTCCTTGTGGTCCACATAACATGTAATGGTGGTTCTTTGGTCAAAATGTTGCATAGATTATGTTTTACAGATCATCTTCAAGCCGCTTTCTGACAGTCGCTTCCGGATGCGAGGTCCACGCACACACACGCACGTCCCCTCTTCTCGTTTCCCCTCACCTCTCTTTCACACACCACTGAGGTGATTACTCTTATACTCTCCTAAAATCAGACATAAGGGCGCCTTAAAAAGGCCTACTGAAATGAGATTTTCTTTTTTAAACGGGGATAGCAGATCCATTCTATGTGTCATACTTGATCATTTCGCGATATTGCCATATTTTTGCTGAAAGGATTTAGTAGAGAACATCGACGATAAAGTTCGCAACTTTTGGTCGCTGATTAAAAAAAAGCCTTGCCTCTACCGGAAGTAGCGTGACGTCACAGGTTGTGGAGCGCCTCACATCTGCACATTGTTTTCAATCATGGACGCCAGCAGCGTGAGCGATTCGGACCGAGAAAGCGACGATTATCCCATTAATTTGAGCGAGGATGAAAGATTTGTGGATGAGGAAAGTGAAAGTGAAGGATTAGAGGGCAGTGGAAGCGATTCAGATAGGGAAGATGCTGTGAGAGGCGGGTGGGACCTGATATTCAGCTGGGAACGACTAAAACAGTAAATAAACACAAGACATATATATACTCTATTAGCCACAACACAACCAGGCTTATATTTAATATGCCACAAATTAATCCCGCATAACAAGCACCTCCCCCCTCCCGTCCATATAACCCACCAATCATCATCATCATCGGCAGTCACTCGTAGTCGAGTATGACTGTCCTCAGAATGGATGGGTTCCCATTCGGGAGGACGCCTGCGCGTGACGTCTTTTAGCGTGGGGAGACTGATGCGCCTGCAGCCACCACACGGTCCTTGGCAGAGAGGGGCCTTGATCCAGTGGCATGGATCCATACAACTCAAACACCCGCACAACACACTCAATCTCACAGCCCAAAGTACCGTTCACTTCCGCAAAGTTCATACAGCACATATATTTCCCCAAAGTTACGTACGTGACATGCACATAGCGGCACGCACGGACGGGCAAGCGATGAAATGTTTGGAAGAAAGCTGCATACTCACGGTGGCGCGTCTGCTATCCAACTCAAAGTCCTCCTGGTCGTGTTGCTGCAGCCAGCCGCTAATACACCGACCCCACCTACAGCTTTCTTCTTTGCAGTCTCCATTGTCCATTAAACAAATCGCAAAAGATTCACCAACACAGATGTCCAGAATACTGTGGAATTTTGCGATGGAAACAGACGCTGTTTGTATTGGGACACAATGGTGTCCCAATACTTCCGCTCAATCCGTGACGTCACGCGCAAACGTCATCATACCGAGACGTTTTCAGCCGGATATTTCCCGGGAAATTTAAAATGTCACTTTATAAGTTAACCCGGCCGTATTGGCATGTGTTGCAATGTTAAGATTTCATCATTGATATATAAACTATCAGACTGCGTGGTTGGTAGTAGTGGGTTTCAGTAGGCCTCTAACATCACTTTCAGTCCTAAAAATGTATCTCTATGTCTACATTGGTGCACACACACACAACACACACAAACATATCCCCGCACCCTCCCTCATGTCTCCATCTCTCTGACACTTTTGTTATTACATAGTTGTCTTTTGCAATAACAAAAAAAAGAAGAAGCTACAATTAGACTTATTTTCCAAATGCATTTTGTGGACCTGAATGTTTTAGAGCACTGCAAGCTCCTTTGTTCCTAAGTGAAAGTGAATTAGCGTCTAACAATGGCAGGAGACCAGACTGAATAGAACATGCAAGCCTGCAGACCCAATCATCAAATTATTGATGTTATTGTGTTTTTATTACACGTTTATTCCAGCCGCAGTTGCATTGGATTTTTGCGTTAAACCTATCAATCGATCAATCAGTGTTTACTAGTGATGGGATGATGAGGCGTCATGAAGCATTTCGACTCATTGCAAAACTGTATTGATACTGTGTCGATACCGTGTCACTAAATACTGACATCTGCTGGACATTAAAAATCCCTACAGGCAACCTATGGACCGACTCAACTGACACTGATTCTATGACCTAGTATATACAATAACATGAACCAAGTCATTGTATTTCATTTAGGATTATTTCTTATCTTAATTTAAATAAAAATATATTTTTCTCTTTTTTAGATACAGTCAATAAATAATGTGAACATGTATCATAACATGGAAATCTAAGAGAACGTGTTGTGAATGAGCATGCTTGTGGACTGGGAATTTTTAAAACATTTTTTTTACACATTTTTATTTAAAGGCCTACTGAAATGAAATTTTTTTATTCAAACGGGGATAGCAGATCCATTTTATGTGTCATACTTGATCATTTCGCAATATTGCCTGATTTTTGCTGAAAGGATTTAGTAGAGAACATCGACGATAAAGTTCGCAACTTTTGGTCGCTGATAAAAAAAGCCTTGCCTGTACCGGAAGTAGCGTGACGTCACAGGTTGAAAGGCTCCTCACATGTGCACATTGTTTACACCAGCAGCGAGAGCGATTCGGACCGAGAAAGCGACGATTGCCCCATTAATTTGAGCCAGGATGAAAGATTCGTGGATGAGGAACGTGAGAGTGAAGGACTAGAGTGCAGTGCAGGACGCATCTTTTTTCGCTCTGACCGTAACTTAGGTACAAGCTGGCTCATTGGA
Organism: Entelurus aequoreus; assembly: GCF_033978785.1. Classification (NCBI taxonomy): domain Eukaryota; kingdom Metazoa; phylum Chordata; class Actinopteri; order Syngnathiformes; family Syngnathidae; genus Entelurus; species Entelurus aequoreus. The sequence goes on along the minus strand of NC_084755.1, from coordinate 37,784,651 downwards.
TTCCACACTCTCTCCTTTTTCTATTGTGGATCACGGATTTGTATTTTAAACCACCGCGGATACTATATCCTCTTGAAAATGAGAGTCGAGAACGCGAAATGGACATTCACAGTGACTTTTATCTCCACGACAATACATCGGTGAAGCACTTTAGCTACGGAGCTAACGTGATAGCATCGGGCTTAACTGCAGAAAGAAACAAAAGAAATAAACCCCTGACTGGAAGGATAGACAGAAAATCAACAATACTATTAAACCATGGACATGTAACTACACGGTTAATGATTTCCAGCCTGGCAAAGCTTAACAATGCTGTAGCTAACGACACCATTGAAGCTAACTTAGCTACGGGACCTCATAAGAGCTATGATAAAAACATTGGCGCTCCACCTACGCCAGCCAGCCCTCATCTGCTCATCAACACCCGTGCTCACCTGGGTTCCAGCGATCGACGGAGCGACGAAGGACTTCACCCGATCATAGATGCGGTCGGCGGCTAGCGTCGGATAGCGCGTCTGCTATCCATCTCAAAGTCCTCCTGGTTGTGTTGCTGTAGTCCGCCGCTAATACACCGATCCCACCTACAGCTTTCTTCTTTGCAGTCTTCATTGTTCATTAAACAAATTGCAAAAGATTCACCAACACAGATGTCCAGAATAATGTGGAATTTTGCGATGAAAACAGAGCTTTTTGTATCGGATACAATGTGTCCGAATACTTCCGTTTCAACGATTGACGTCACGCGCATACGTCATCATACATAGACGTTTTCAACCGGAAGTTTCGCGGGAAATTTAAAATTGCACTTTATAAGTTAACCCGGCCGTATTGGCATGTGTTGCAATGTTAAGATTTCATCATTGATATATAAACTATCAGACTGCGTGGTCGCTAGTGGTGGCTTTCAGTAGGCCTTTAAAGAAAAACTGTTTTTCCAACGTATTACATTTTAGACGATTTCTCTTCTTAGTTATTATTTCTCCGGCTGTAGAAAAGACCCGCTCACAGGGCACAGAGGAGGCGTCAGTGCGACACAGTTCGCGTATCGGTCACGTGACCGAAACAGCTCATGATCGGTCACGTGACTTTCTAAAAGCGGTACGCGCACCGACACAGGGTTTTGCTCGATGAGCTCGACGCATGTGCCGATGCATCTGTGTTGCCGGACCCATCACTAGAGTTTACTTACCGTTATTTCCGGACTATAAGCCGCACCCGACTATAAGCCGCACCAGCTAAATTTAGGGGAAAATACAGATTGCTCCATATATAAGCCGCACCCGACTATAAGCCGCAGGGTTTTGATGTGTAATTAGCGTAGTATATAGGGGTTCCTGCTACCACGGAGGGGATTGTCGGGACAGAGATGACTGTTTGGGAACGCAAAGCGTCCCATTTATTAACAATAAATCTTTCATACAACGGTGCAAAGTAATACAAAGTGCTCGCCTGTACGTTATCAAAATAACCAGCCTACCGGTATATGAAAAGTCAGTCTTTAATCATTGTGTCATCGTCTTCCTCCTGCGTACTAAAACCACCGAAATCCTCTTCGTCGGTGTCGGAGAAGAACAGGCCGTAAATAAGCCGCACCGTTGTATAAGCCGCAGGGACCAGAACGAGGGGAAAAAGTAGCGGCTTATAGTCCAGAAATTACGGTATATAGCCCTGAATCACGAGTGTCTCAAAGGGCTGCACAAGCCACAACGACATCCTCGGCTCAGATCCCACATCAGGGCAAGGAAAAACTCAACCCAATGGGATGACAATGAGAAACCTTGGAGGGGACCGCAGATGCTGTCGTCCAGCATTCTGTTTTTGTTTACTTTCTAGCCAGTTCAGTTTTAGTTTTGTTCTGCACAGCCATCCGTAAGCTTCAATGCCTTTTCTCAGGGGCACTCACTTTTTGTTTATTTTATGGTTTAAGCGTTAGATACCTTTTTACCTGCACGCTGCCTCCCGCTGTTGCCTGCATATTGTGATCCCGACAAACCATCGTCGTCTCACGCAACTTGTTCCCGACATCTACTAAGCAATTAGCTACCAGCTGCCACCTACTGATATGGAAGAGAATACCATGGTTACTCTGCCGAGCTCTAGACAGCACCGACACTCAACAACGGCACACTATTTGCGGATTATAATTACTGGTTTGCAAAAAATATTTTTAACCCAAATAGGTGAAACTACATAATCTCCCACGGCACACCAGACTGTATCTCACGGCGCAGTGGTTGAAAAACACTGTTTTAGAGCACTGCAAGTTCCTTTGTTCCTAAGTGAAAGTGAATTAGCGTCTAACAATGGCAGGAGACCAGACTGAATAGAACATGCAAGCCTGCAGACCGAATCATCAAATTATTGACGTTATTGTGTTTTTGTTGATGTCGGAACACAGGTGTATTCCAGCCGGAGTTGCATTGGATTTTGCGTTGAACCTAATCGACGTTATAACTATAGGGCTCAGTGTTTTCAAAATGGGGTGCCAGGGACCCCATCAAGTCGTAAAAGTGGGGTCCCACTTGTGTTGTCCCGATACCGGTACCAAAATGTTTTTCGATACTTTTCGGTACTTTGATACTTTTCTAAATAAAAGGGGACCACAAAAAATTGCAGAATTGACTTTATTTTAAAGGCCTACTGAAATGAATTTTTTTTATTTAAACGGGGATAGCAGATCTATTCTATGTGTCATACTTGATCATTTCGCGATTTTGCCATATTTTTGCTGAAAGGATTTAGTATAGAACAACGACGATAAAGATTGCAACTTTTGGTATCTGATAAAAAAAAGGCTTGCCCCTACCGGAAGTAGCGTGACGTAGTCAGTTGAACATATACCCAAAGTTCCCTATTGTTTACAATGATGGCCGCATGAAGTGAGAGAGATTCGGACCGAGAAAGCGACAATTTCCCCATTAATTTGAGCGAGGATGAAAGATTTGTGGATGAGTAAAGTGCAAGTGAAGGACTAGTGGGGAGTTGAAGCTATTCAGATAGGGAAGATGCTGTGAGTGACCTGATATTCAGCTGGGAATGACTAAAACAGTAAATAAACACAAGACATATATATACTCTATTAGCCACAACACAACCAGGCTTATGTTTAATATGCCACAAATTAATCCTGCATAAAAACACCTGCGTGTTTGTTACGCTAGCTCCTAGCTCCTCTGCTAGCTCCTAGCTCCATAGAACACGCCAATACAATACAAACACCTGATCAACACACACAATCACTCAGCCCAAAAGACCGTTTACCTAACCCAAGGTTCATAAAGCTTATATATTTTAAAAAAGTTACGTACGTGACGCGCACATACGGTCAAGCTGTCAAATGTTTAGCAGCCAAGGCTGCATACTCACGGTACCTGATATTCAGCTGGGAATGACTACAACAGTAAATAAACACAAGACATATATATACTCTATTAGCCACAACACAACCAGGCTTATATTTAATATGCCACAAATTAATCCTGCATAAAAACACCTGCGTGTTTGTTACGCTAGCTCCTAGCTCCTCTGCTAGCTCCTAGCTCCATAGAACACGCCAATACAATTCAAACACCTGATCAACACACACAATCACTCAGCCCAAAAGACCGTTCACCTAACCCAAGGTTCATAAAGCTTATATATTTTTAAAAAGTTACGTACATACGCAAAAAAAAGTTGCGCACATACGGTCAAGCGATCAAATGTTTAGAAGCCAAAGCTGCATACTCACAGTAGCACGTCTGCGTCTTTGTCATCCAAATCAAAGTAATCCTGGTAAGAGTCTGTGTTGTCCCAGTTCTCTACAGGCGTCTGTGTATCGAAGTCAAAAGTCCTCCTGGTTAGAGTCTCTGTTATCCGAGTTCTTCCATCTTGACTGCATCTTTCGGGAATGTAAACAAAGAAGCGCCGGCTGTGTACTGTTGTTGCTGACTACGTTCGAAAAATACGTCCATTTCGCACCGACAACTTTCTTCTTTGCTTGCTCAGCTTCCTTCTCCATAATGCAATGAACATGATTGCAACAGATTCACGAACACAGATGTCCAGAATACTGTGGAATTATGAAATGAAAACAGAGCTTTTTCGTATTGGCTTCAATGTGGAAGGCATACCCGTGTTCCCCGGGCTACGTCACGCGCATACGTCATCCTCAGAGGCGTTTCGAACCGGAAGTTTAGCGGCAAATTTAAAATGTCACTTTATAAGTTAACCCGGTAGTAGTGGCTTTCAGTAGGCCTTTAACAGAAAGTCTTAAATATATGTTCATTATTGCAATTTAGTCCTCAAATAAAATAGTGAACATATTATAGACAACTTGTCTTTTAGTAGTAAGTAAACAAACAAAGACTCCTAATTAGTCTGCTGACGTATGCAGTAACATATTGTGTCATTTATACACCTATTATTTTGTACACATTATTAAGGACAAGAGGTAGAAAATGAATTATTCATCTACTTGTTCATTTACTGTTAATATCTGCTTATTTTCTGTTTTAACATGTTCTATTTACACTTCTGTTAAAATGTAATAATCACTTATTCTTCTCTTCTTTGATACTTTACATTAGTTTTGGATGATACCACACATTTAGGTATGGATCCGATACCAAGTAGTTACAGGATCATACATTGGTCATATTCAAAGTACTCATGTGTCCAGGGACGTATTTACTGAGATTATAAACATTATATAAATTTTTGAAAAACGAAAGAATGTGTTGCCAAAAAATATCGACGTAGTCATAGTAGTATCGACTAGATACGCTACTGTACTTGGTATCATTACAGTAGATGTCAGGTGTAGTTCCAACCATGGCGTTTGTTTGCACTCAGAAACGGCGTCATTAGCGGTGACACCGGTGAGCTATTGTATCCTCCTACGGTGTGTAGTGAAGCATGTTTAGCTAGTCCTTGTCCTCCAGTGATAATAATACATGTAAGAAACATACTTTATTTGTCGCCATGGAGACAAGGATTAGTGATTTAGAAGTAGCTAGCAAGCCATGTCTTAAAGCAGCTCTTCCTGAGGGTGTTTCAGTGTTATAACTTCACCTTTATCTTTACTTTTTACACCAAAATGCGTCCGTTCTCCCTTTTCTGTCTACACACTGTGTCTGCTTGTAAGTACTCTGTGTGTGTGCGCTGCCCAACATGCTCCTCTGCTCGTAAAACCAGCAATGTCACCAAGTGACGACGGCGCGCGGTCATGCCCATACAAAACAAAAGGAGAACCAGTATTTTTCAGAAGCAGTATAGTACCGTTTTTGATACATTAGTACCACGGTACATTATTAGTACTGGTATACCGTACACTGAACACTGGCAATTTGGGGGATTTTCTACAAGGGACCTTTGTCAGACCAAAGTGGTCTCTAAATGATGCAAGGCGTTCGTCCCCACCAAGACCCTTTAGAGCGGTGTTTTTCAACCTTTTTTGAGCCAAGGCACATTTTTTGCGTTGAAAAAATGTGGAGGCACACCACCAGCAGAAATCATTAAAAAACGAAACTCAGTTGACAGTAAAAAGTAATTGTCGCAATTGTTGGATATGACTTTAAAGCATAACCAAGCATGCATCACTATAGCTCTTGTCTCAAAGTAGGTGTACTGTCACCACCTGTCACATCACGCCGTGACTTATTTTTAGTTTTTTGCTGTTTTCCTGTGTGTAGTGTTTTACTTCTTGTCTTGCGCTCCTTATTTTGGTGGCTTTTTCTCTTTTTTTGGTATTTTCCTGTAGCAGTTTCATGTCTTCCTTTGAGCGATATTCCCCGCATCTACTTTGTTTTAGCAATCAAGAATATTTCAGTTGTTTTTATCCTGCTTTGTGGGAACATTGTTGATTGTCATGTCATGTTCGGATGTACATTGTGGACGCCGTCTTTGCTCCACAGTAAGTCTTTGCTGTTGTCCAGCATTCTGTTTTTGTTTCCTTTGTTGCCCGTTCAGTTTTAGTTTCGTTCTGCATAGCCTTCCCTAAGCTTCAATGCCTTTTCTTAGGGGCACTAACCTTTTGTTTATTTTTGGTTCAAGCATTAGATAACTTTTTACCTGCACCCTGCCTCCCGCTGTTTCTGACATCTACAAAGCAATTCGCTACCAGCTGCCACCTACTGATAGGGAAGAGTATTACACGGTTACTCTGCCGAGCTCTAGACAGCACCGACACTCAACAACAACACATCATTTGCAGACTATAATTACTGCTTTGCAAAAAATATTTTTAACCCAAATAGGTGAAACTACATAATCTCCCACGGCGCACCAGACTGTATCTCATACTCACAGTGGTTGAAAAACACGGCTTTACAGCACAGCTGGCACTAAACCTGCAGAAAATAGTTCTTCTCTGGTTTCTTTATGTTTACATTTTCACACATTGCACTATTTTTATTAAGCATTTCCTTGATAGCCATCAGTGTGTGAATGTGTGTGTGTGAATGGGTGAATGTGGAAATAGTGTCAAAGCGCTTTGAGTTCCTTAAAAGGTAGAAAAGCGCTATACAAGTACAACCCATTTACCATTTACCATTATAATCAGATGAAGGCTACATTTTAAATACAAATCTTTACATTCAATATATTTTTTTAACGGTCCTTATTTTGGCGAGGTCATAAAAAATATAAATGATTATTGATAGCGACCGATTCAACACACTTATATCATGATACAGTTATCAGCCCTACATTTTACTTATTCATGAAAAATAGACACCCCTGTGGTGGCTAATCATGCAGCCGTAACTGTGTGAGTTATCAAAGAACTACAGAGTCAACCAGTGATGATGTCATCCAGGGGCGACATAGGTCGGGGAGAAAAGGCACTTTTTGTAATAAAAACTCATCATGATGAACACATTGGGACTCATGCTGTGTATTATATTAATAACACGACAAGACTGAGTCACCAACGCGTGGCATTCTAAAAATCAAGTCTGGCCTAATCATTCTCTGTAGGCTAGACTACTTTGTTACCTGCAATGTTGGCCTGGACAATAACCTAGACCAGGGGAGTCCAAAATTTTTGACTTGGGAGCCGCATTGGGCTAAAAAATAAATAGGCTGGGGGTTGAAAGCCGACTGCATGTAAAGTAACTATATATCACATGGACAAAGATAAGACCTTCTGGAGGAAAGTTCTGTGGTCAGACGAAACAAAAATGGAGCTGTTTGGCCACAATACCCAGCAATATGTTTGGAGGAGAAAAGGTGAGGCCTTTAATCCCAGGAACACCAAACCTACCGTCAAGCATGGTGGTGGTAGTATTATGCTCTGGGCCTGTTTTGCTGCCAATGGAACTGGTGCTTTACAGAGAGTAAATGGGACAATGAAAAAGGAGGATTACCTCCAAATTCTTCAGGACAAGCTAAAATCATCAGCCCGAAGGTTGGGTCTTGGGCGCAGTTGCAGGGCCGGCCCGTGGCATAGGCCGTATAGGCAAATGCTAAGGGCGCCGTCCATCAGGGGGCGCCACGCCAGTGCCACAAATGTTGGAGGAAAAAAAAAAAAAAGTTGGCACTATTATTTCTAAATACATAAAATAATCCCACGTTAATTAAAATGCAAAGTAAAGCCTATTTAGTAGAAATATTAGTTGTTACAACATTACGCCCCCCCTCCCCCCGCACGGTACGCCCCCTCCCTTCCCGTATCATGACTCTTTTTGGACGTCACCACATAAAAAAATCAACACAAGATGTCAAAACGGCCAAAACTGTCAGGTGCCCAGGGAAGAAAAAAGAGAAAAGAAGAGGAGAAACGAGAAAAAGACAGAGGTAGCAGGTAGGTAACGTTAGCCTACATGAAATTATTTGTCTGTTACAGAATGTGATAGTAACCTGGCTTTTTAGCATTAAGCTAATGTTACATGATTCGGCAATTGCTCATCAATAAATAGCTAGTTCTGTTTTAACGTCGGGTTAATATTGTGGAGGGGGCTAAATTGTTATGGAAAATAATAATGTAACGTTAGGTAATTACAGTACTCCCTGGTGTACAGTTATTTGTAAGTCATTCTAGTTAATGCAATATTAAAAAGCACAAATAGAGAACTCTGTAGGATCCCCTTTTTTTGTAATATAGTTGTTAAAGTCATACTGGTTTGATATCTTGTTTTGTGCAGTGCCTTATTTATATTGTATTTTTAATGTATTTTATGCAACTTGTTGACATGTTTTATTTTGTGTTTATGTATGTAAAAAATATTATATTTCATATATTCATTTTTTATTTTTTGTATTCATTTATTTATCCATATTTTTTTAAATCTTGTTAACTATTCTGATTGTTAATTTGCTTTCTTTAAGTTAAAAAAAAGGTCAAAGACAAAGCTATTCGGTTTCTTGTGAGTAGATACACTTCACTGCCGATGTGGGGGGGCGCCACCTAAAATCTTGCCTAGGGCGCCAGATTGGTTAGGGCCGGGCCTGCGCAGTTGGGTGTTCCAACAGGACAATGACCCCAAACACACTTCAAAAGTGGTAAAGGAATGGCTTAATCAGGCTAGAATGAAGGTTTTAGAATGGCCTTCCCAAAGTCCTGACTTAAACGTGTGGACAATGCTGAAGAAACAAGTCCATGTCAGAAAAACCAACACATTTAGCTGAACTGCACCAATTTTGTCAAGAGGAGTGGTCAAAAATTCCAGCAGAAGCTTGTGGATGGCTACCAAAAGCGCCTTCATGCAGTGAAACTTGCCAAGGGACATGTAAGCAAATATTAATAATAATAATAATACATTTCACTTATGAGGCGCCTTTCTGGGCACTCAAGGACACCGTACAAAATCAAAACAAAAAAAAATAACAACAACAACAACAAAGATAGATAAGATAAGATGATTACAATGAATAAGCAGTCAGGAATAGGTGTGTTTTATATATAATATTAATATAAAAACATTGCTGTATGTATACCTTTAGATTTGCTCACATTTTCAGTAGACCCATAATAAATTCATAAAAGAAGCAAACTTCATGAATGTTTTTTGTGAGCAACAAGTATGTGCTCCAATCACTACATCACAAAAAAATAAGTGTTGTATAAATGATTGGAAACTCAAGACAGCCATGACATGATGTTCTTTACAAGTGTATGTACACTTTTGACCACGACTCTCTCTCTCTATATATATATATACATATATATATATTAGGGGTGTAATCAGGGGTCACCAACGCGGTGCCCACGGGCACCAGGTCGCCCGTAAGGACCAGATGAGTCGCCCGCGGGCCTGTTCTAAAAAAAAAAATTAAAAAAAAAAAATATTAAAAAAATTAAATCTACATAGAAAAAACACAAGATACACTTTCAATCAGTGCATCAACCCAAACAACCTCCCCCATGCACACTCATCCACACCCACTCACACAAAAGGGGTTATTTCTTTCTGCTACCAATATTCTGGTTCCCACAACATAGACAACACATCTGCAAGGGACACAGTCCCTGAAGCACACATGATTGTATAGGCTGCTGGTCCACTAACATTTTCATTAATTACTATTTTTTATGTAATTATTTTTATATTGTTTTACTTTCTTTTTTTTCCAAGAAAATGTTTTTTTATTTATTTATCTTATTTTATTTTATTTTTAAAAAAAGGGCCTTATCTTCAACAGTCCAGGTTGTCAATGAAATTAGATTTGTTTAAAGGGTTTTTTAAAGCAGGCCCAGTCCAGATAATGTCCAAGTCGGACTCAGCAACACACACCTTCATTCATGTACACAGAACAAAACTAGGGAACACAACAGATTGCATATAATTTATAAACAAAATTACATTTTCAAAATAAGCATTTATGTACAGTCCAGATTATGTCCAGGTCACTCAAATTAGGGAACACAACAACAGATATCATATAATCTATAAACATAATTATACTTTCAAAATAAGCCTTTGAGGACTTCTCATCATTTTTTAAATGTTTTTTGGCATCATTATCGTTTTCAACCATGTAACTTTCTAAAGTTAGAAAATACTGAATAAATGTTTTAAAGAAAGTAATACTAAGTGAATATCTGTTTTTGGCCTTAAAAATAAACATTTTACAGAGTACTATAATTAAATTGACTAAATCATGATTGTCAATGAACTCTCCTAAAATAACAGAAACCACATTAAGCTTCATAAACAAACCAATCCTTAAACACATTTTTTCAACTTCCACCCAAAACAAAGACACAATATGACAATACCAAAACAAATGCAGGGTGGATTCAGGCTCCTGACAACAAAATCGGCAATCATCTGACTCTGTCATATTCCATAATTTTAACATTTTCCCTGTGGGTAAGAAGTTATAAATAATTTTAATTTGAAAATAACGATTTTGCACATCGATAGTGGTTTTACAGATTAGTTTGAATATGGCATCCCATGGCAACGGGCAGTCAAAAAAGTCCTCCCATTTTCCATTTGTGTTGTATGAGGCAGCCTTCAAAGATTTCTTTATTAAATAAAAATTATATATTTTTCTATTTATTTTAGTTCCTTTTTGCCAACTAGAATTTCTTATTAGAGGTTTACAAACTAATAATTTAGTAGTTCCATAATTAATTATTTGTTTCCATCTTTTCCCAATTACTCCAGTTAGTTGATAAAATGAAAAGCTTGAGCAAGCATCACCATACATAGCTCTAAATTCATCATACTTCATAATTTTACCATTCTCATTGATAATATCATTGACAAAAATTATTCCTCTTTCAAACATACTTTTCCAAAAGAAAGGCTTTCCATCTATTACAATATTAGAGTTCATCCATATTAACTGCTGCAAAATATCGTCTCTTTTTTCTGGCACATAAAATTGAAAACACCACTATGAGTGGATTGTTTCCTTTATGAACCCCGCCATGTTTCCCAGCAGACTCTCTGGGAGGGGATCACTTGTAAAAAAGGATACGATTTCTTTTGATACAGTACATGTTTTTTGTCCAACAGGACATGTGTGTACCACTCAATGTTTAAATACATCTTTGGAACAATTGATGCTTTTAAAGACAGACACATAGCTTCAAGGTTGAGAAGTTTCAGGCCCCCATATTCATACTCTTTGTACAAAACCTTTCTTTTAATCTTTTCTGGTTTGCCGTTCCAGACAAAATCGAAGACCCTCCGCTCATAAATCTTAAAAAAGTTTTGTGATGGAGCTGGTAATGACAAAAACAAATAAATAAATTGAGGAATAATTAACGAGTTGGCAATAGACATTTTACCATACAAGGTTAGGGATTTCCCTTTCCATAATTGCATAATTTTGTCCAGCTTTCTTAGTCGATTATCATAATTTACTGAGCCTAGATCTTCCAGATTTTCTGGGACAACAACACCAAGTATGTTAACTGGTCCATCTGTCCACAAAACAGGCACTTTGCATTCCATTCGAAAGGACGTTCCCTTTAGATTTCCGATCCTTAACATTTTACATTTATCATAATTAAACTTAAGGCCAGATTGCTGTGAAAATATGTCCAAAAGATTAAGAAGGTTCCGCAAACAATGAGGAAACATCTTATCTTTGTGAATCAGCCTTTTCTGACATGAACTTCATCAAGAACAAACACAGAACACGCCTCACTGATGCACATCTGCAAGACTCACTCAGAGTTGCAGTGTCAAGTTACACACCAGAGTACAACACACTAGTTAACAGCATGCAATGCCAGGCTTCCCACTAACTGACAAAGAAACAGATAACAGATTTGGTGTCCAGTTCAAAGTGTGACATGATTTAAAAATTTGAGAGTTTACTTTTGTATTTTACATGAGTTATTATTTGTACAAACATGGTGCAAAGTAATTCATGATTTGTTAAACAATGTTAGTGGCTATCTAGTTAAAATGGGATATTGTGATTTCACAAGACTGTCTTAGAGGTGATCATTTGAAAATGTTCAATTTGAAAAATGTGCACTTAGAGAAAATATAAAAATAAAGTGTTGCATATTGATATTTATCTGTTTCTATATATATTTATTGTGAGAAATCATTAAGATGATCAGTGTTTCCACAAAGATAAATATCATTAATTATTAATAATAACAGAGTTAAAGGTAAATTGAGCAAATTGGCTACTTCCGGCAATTTATTTAAGTGTGTATCTAACTGGTAGCCCTTCGCATTAATCAGTACCCAAGAAGTAGCCCTTGGTTTCAAAAAGGTTGGTGACCCCTGGGGGTGTAACAGTACGTGTATTTGTATTAAACCGTTTCGGTACGGGGGTTCCGGTTTGTTTCGGTTCGGAGGTGTACCGAACGAGTTTCCACACGGACATATTAAGTAGCGTAACGCACGTTGTGTAAACAATGCACACCGAGGCACGACACACGGCATGCTAGCAGCTAACGGGCTACGATAGGCCGACCATACGTCCTCTTTTCACCGGACATGTCCTCTTTTGCGGGGCTGTCAGGGTGGAGTTTCTTAAATGCCTCAAATGTCCGGCATTTTGAGTTAGGGTTGCGTGTATTTTCAATGTACGTTCAGGGTTAAGAAGGGGTTAAAAACAAAACAAATTGTGCGCGCAGCAGCATTGGTGAGGGAGGGGCAGAGACAGAGAGAGAGAGAGAGTTATGATAAACGCGCATGCGTCGCCAGGCTCTGCTTTTTATCCATAGATTTAATTTTTTATTATCTATAGCAGGGGTGTCAAAAGTGTGCCCCGGAGGACATTTGAGGCCCACAGCTAATGTTTTAAAGGCCCACGGCACATTCTAAAAATACTATTAAAATAAACAAAAACATAACAAAAGTGAATTAAAAAAGCTTAAAGGTTAAATGTAATTTAGAAAAAGTTGCAATGTTGACTAATAAAACAAAGCTGGTTTTTTTTCTCTTTCAAACTGTCATTGCTCAAAACATAATATTGAATCAAAATCAATGTTATTATGAATTATTGACCAATCCAAGGTTCTCATTACGTCACATCAAATATTCCACTAAGAAAAATATTTTTGGTGGAAGATTTTGCAAATTTGGTAAATAAATAACCCAAAAATGTATTTTATTTTGTTGTTTTCTTACTGTACCGAAAATGAACCGAACCGTGACCTCTAAACCGAGGTACGTACCGAACCAAAATTTTTGTGTACCGTTACACCCCTAATATATATATATATATATATATATATATATATATATATATATATATATATATATATATATATATATATACATATATATTAGGGATGTCCGATAATGGCTTTTTGCCGATATCCGATATTCCGATATTGTCCAACTCTTTAATTACCGATACAGATATCAACCGATACCGATATCAACCGATATATACAGTCGTGGAATTAATACATTATTATGTCTAATTTGGACAACCAGGTATGGTGAAGATAAGGTACTTTTAAAAAAAAATTATAAAATAAAATAAGATAAATAAATTAAAAACATTTTCTTGAATAAAAAAGAAAGTAAAACAATATAAAAACAGTTACATAGAAACTAGTAATTAATGAAAATGAGTAAAATTAAGTGTTAAAGGTTAGTACTATTAGTGGACCAGCAGCACGCACAATCATGTGTGCTTACGGACTGTATCCCTTGCAGACTGTATTGATATATATTCATATATAATGTAGGAAGCAGAATATTAATAACAGAAAGAAACAAGCCTTTTGTGTGAATGGGGAGGGAGTTTTTTTGGGTTGGTGCATTAATTGTAAGTGTATCTTGTGTTTTTTATGTTGATTTAATTAAAAAAAAAAAAAAAAAAAAAAAAAAAGATACCGATAATAAAAAAAAAACGATACCGATAATTTCCGATATTACATTTTAACGCATTTATCGGCCGATAATATCGGCAGGCCGATATTATTGGACATCCCTAATATATATATATATGTATATATCAGTGGCGTGCCGTCACTAGAGGCAGGGGAGGCGGGGCCTCACCTGCCGTCATGGAAAGAAAAAAAATGTAAAAAGAAAAAAATAATAATTAAATTGTTATATGTATCCAGTGATTATACTAAAGCTATTTTCCATTTAACTTCACCAGTTTTAGATTATTTTTACTTTTATTTTCACATTTGCCGTTCAAATACTGAGAAGAGACGATGCGGTGATCAGCAGCCAGTTGAGGCACGTCACTGATTTGTGCCTCAACATGGATTGTGCACAATGACTCGGCTAACTGCTGAGCTGCTGTGCAGTGAGACTGTATTGCTATATGAATTATATCAGCTAACTAAACTATGGCATAGTTTAGTTAGCTGAGGTATATAATGTACAGTGTATTTTGTCAAAAACTGTATGTGTGTAACGTATTTCTTGTGCTGAGCATTCATAAATCTGCTGCAAAAGACGTACTGGTTGAGGCTCGCAGTAATCCGGCCTCCTGGTGGTAGAGGGCGCTAGAGATCCCAGAGATCATTCCTCAGCCGCGGAAGAAAAAAAAAAAAAAAAAAAAGTTTGCAAGCGATTGTTTATTTCCTCTAGCCTGGACTTTTATTAAAAACATGGAGGATTACATATGTAAAATAAAACAGTTTTCTAAACTGGACTTTCAATGGAAGCAGGAGGTAATAATTAAAGGTATACCAACGCCGGAGCTAAAAGGTTTGCTTTTGACTTCGGCACAGAAGACCCGTTCTTTTCAAACGGCGTGGGACACACGCAAAGGCTGTCCAGCAAGAAAAGTAAGACCATAATAATGTTTTTTTTAATTAAATGTGCTTTTTTGTGTGCTACAGTTGTGTATAGAATGCTGGTATGAGCTTTTAAACATAACCCGTTAACTGCTGCCAATCACATGGTGAATAAGATACTATTTAGGGTTCATATGTTTGTAAATCTGACTGTGATGATGCAGTGCCTCACCAGCCATTAACCTCACCGCACGCCACTGGTGTATATATATATATATATATATAT
>NC_084755.1:37747260-37754760 GCF_033978785.1 Entelurus aequoreus | reverse complement strand
AGTAAACATGCATGTTCCCCACATAGTAAACATGCATGTTCCTCACATAGTAAACATGCATGTTCCTCACATAGTAAACATGCATGTTCCTCACATAGTAAACATGCATGTTCCTCACATAGTAAACATGTGTAACAGCCATTGTTTTCGGTCACATTAACACAAAAAAAAAAAGATGCCTCAGGCTTGGACTGGTCCTGGATCGAGCTTGGATCAAAATAGATAACCCCTCCCGTCTCCTCCCATCGTACACAATGGAATTTTACAAGCCTTTGGCTTGGTGCAACAAAGACAGCCTCTTGTCTGTTCCCTGGGAACTCAGAGAACGGAAAGTTTTTTGATAATTTACGTACAATTTGTCCGACAGTAAACATAAACATTGCACTTTGTTGCAATATTCACAGAATAGAGGGTTGGTCTTCAACTGGGTAAGAAGCTACTTAACCAACAGGAAGTAATACACGTCTACAACACTGAACATATCCTGTGGCGCACCTCAGGGATCAATACTGGAACCAAAATTATTCGATCTCTGTACAAACATAATTTCCAAAAGCTACAAAAAACTTAAAGTTTGTGAAGAATCCATATATATATATATATATATATATATATATATATATATATATATATATATATATATATATATATATATATATATATATATATATATATATATATATATATATATATATATATATATTTAAGAGTTATTTCTTTCTATTCATAGTCATATTTGAAACGGTTAGTGTTTTTCCCTTTGTACTCTCTCTATTTTTTATCTTATGTCCGCAAGTAAACTATGTGTGTGACCTTGAAGGTTTGCACTGTAGGAGATGGAATACTCCCTTTTGTCTTATCTTTAGTGGAACATTGAGGCCGTGTTCCTTTCCGGACAGGTGGGGGCTTTCTTTCTGTGTAAGAAGTGGGCTATTCAGTTTGAGGGTCAGAACAACTTAGGAAGCCGGTATGAATGTATTGGTCTAGGTCAGGGGTTGGCAACCCAAAATGTTGAAAGAGCCATATTGGACCAAAAATACAAAAAACAAATCTGTCTGGAGCCGCAAAAAATTAAAAGCCATATTACATACAGATAGTGTGTCATGAGATATAAATTGAATTAAGAGGACTTAAAGGAAACTAAATGACCTCAAATATAGCTACAAATGAGGCATAATGATGCAATATGTACATATAGCTAGCCTAAATAGCATGTTTGCATCGATTAGCTTGCAGTCATGCAGTGACCAAATATGCCCGATTAGCACTCCACACAAGTCAATAACGTCAACAAAACTCACCTTTGTGCCTTCACGCACAACGTTAAAAGTTTGGTGGACAAAATGAGACAGAAAAAGAAGTGGCATAAAACACGTCCTAGAAAGTGAGTAAGTTGTACATGTAAATAAACTACGGTGAGTTCAAGGACCGCCAAAATTAGTAGGACAAAACGGCGCTCGCCAAATACTCGAATCAGTGAAGCATGTTTAATATAAACAGTGTGATTTCTAACAATTAGGGAGGTTTGTGTCATGTTTGTCCTCATACAGAAACCATATTAAAACAAAAAATATATTTTTCCCCCGTCATCCTTTTCCATTTTTCATAAATTTTTGAAAAAGCTCCAGATAGCCACTAGGGCGGCGCTAAAGAGTCTAGAGCCGCGGGTTGCCGATCCCCGGTCTAGGTTGTTCTCCTGAAATTTTCAGTAAAACTTGATGATATTCCTATTCCGTCCTGGTGATCCTTCTTACTCAGCATATATGTCATCCAAAAGAACTTGGGATTGACCAGTAACTTAAATTCCCTTGGAGGAAGAACTGGTCCGACGCAACAATTTACAGATGCTAACACAAATACTAGAAGAAATGAATACATTAAAAGGGTGGTTTGATAAAAACAGACTGTCTCTGAATGTCAGTAAAAGTAAAATAATGCTATTTGGTAACAATAGAAGAGTGTTCTTTCTTTAGTTTTTGGGTGTTTTTGGTTCACTTCCTTTTTATGTGCTCTTATTTTGTACCACTTCCTGTTCTGGTTGTATTTTCCCTGCAGTAGCTTCACACTGCTTCTCAGTGCTGTCTTCCATCACCTCCGGGTGATTAGTGATGATGTATTTCACCTGCCGCTAATCATCACCCGGGCACGATTCCAGCCAGGGATCGTTGCTACAGTTTGGTGTTTCTTGGTATGTTGATATTTTATAATCCAGTCTGCCATTTTTGATTCATTTTTGGCATGTTTTGTTTGTTTGTTTTTGACATTTGGACATTTAATTCCATTTAATTTCCGGCTTTTTTGGGGTCACGTCCTCCACTACAAATAGAATTCCTAACAGAAGAGAAAGTTACACACAAATACAAATAGACGGACATTAAAAGAGTCAATGAAATGAAATTTGTGGGTGTAAAAATAGATAAATTGTACCGGAACTCTCATATAAAAATATACATCATAAGGTAATAATTAGAGATGTCCGATAATATCGGCCTGCCGATAAATGCTTTAAAATGTAATATCGGAAATTATCGGTATCGTTTTTTAAATTATCGATATGGTTTTTAATGTATTTATTTTTTAATTTTTTTATTAAATCAACATAAAAAACACGAGATACACCTACAATTAGTGCACCAAGCCAAAAAACCTCCCTCCCCCATTCACACAAAAGGGTTATTAATATTCTGCTTCCTACTGTATATACCAATATATATCAATACAGTCTGCAAGGGATACAGTCCGTAAGCACACATGATTGTGCGTGCTGCTGGTCCACTAATAGTACTAACCTTTAACACTTAATTTTACACATTTTCATTAATTACTAGTTTCTATGTAACTGTTTTTATGTTGTTTTACTCTCTTTTTTATTCAAGAAAATATTTTACATTTATTTATCTTATTTTATTTTATGAAATTTTTTAAAAAGGACCTTATCTTCACCATACCTGGTTGTCCAAATTAGGCCTAATAATGTGTTGATTCGGTTGATATCGGTATCGGTAATTAAAAGATGGACAATATCGGATATCGGCAAAAAGCCATTATCGGACATCCCTAGTAATAATGAAGAAAGCAAAATATGTATTGGACAAAAAAAAATAATACATATTATCTACTGCTCACTAATGTTAGCATTTCTGAATTATTGTGCAGAAAAATGTTGAAATAATGACAAAAGTACACTTCATTCACTAACTGTCATGTCTGTGTGATCATGTTTTGTTTTAGTTATGTTCGGTGTTGTTTTTGGACTCTTTGTGCACTCTTGTTTTGTCACCATGACGACCGATTAGTTGCACCTGTTTTCAGGTTGGGACATACTTGCCAACCTTGAGACCTCCGATACCGGGAGGTGTATATATACATACTTGTTTTTACTTGTAATTGTATTGAATTGTGGACCCCAGGAAGACTAGTGGGTTGTTGAGGCAACCAGCTAATGGGGATCCTTAATAAAAATGTAATCAAATATATATATATATATATATATATATATATATATATATATATATATATATATATATATATATATATATATATATATATATATATATATATATATATATATATGTATGAAATACTTGACTTTCAGTGAATTCTAGCTGTATATATATATATTTATTTTATTATACATATAAATGAAAGAAATACTTGAATTTCAGTGTTCTGGAGGCTATCCAGTAGATGGCAGTATTGTCCTGTTTAAGAGTGTCACAACATTGCTGTTTACGGCAGAAGAACTGCTTTACGGTAGACTAAACGTGACTGCTGTTGTTGTGTGTTGTTACCGCGCTGGGAGGACGTTAATGAAACTGCCTAACAATAAACCCGGCTGAATACCGGGAGTTTGTCGGGAGAAAATTTCTGCCGGGAGGTTATCGGGAGAGGCGCTGAATACCGGGAGTCTCCCGCTAAAAACGGGAGGGTTGGCAAGTATGCGTTGGGACTCACACACCCGTTGTCAATCCTGTCTGTATTATTTAAGCCCATTGTTGTCAGTTAGTCTGGCTGGCGACATTACCCTTGTCACTCATGCTAGTCTTCCATGCCATTGCTCCAGGCTCGTTTCCACGCTTTTTCCAAGCAAGTTTTTGTTTATTCGTGTCACGTTCAGCAGTTCTTTTGTTTCATGTCCATAGTCTACGTTAAATGTAAGTTTTTGTTCATAGCCAAGTTTGTTCTCCGCCTTGTGCGCGCCATTTGTTTTGTTCTTTTGATAGAGATGAAAACATGTCTTTACCTTCACGCCTTGTCCAGTCTGGTTCGCTTGCAACCCACGCAATAATTTGCGTCGCCAAAGTCCATGTCATGTCATGACCGTGTTACGAAAAAGGTCAGAATTATAACGTTGGTTATAATTCATGGGGAGGCCATGAAAAATACCTTGCTTGGATGGCAACATATGTTAATCCAAAAGCTGTATGTACCTTTCAGCATTAATGGTGCCTTCACAGATGTGTAAGTTACCCATGTGTTGGCCACTAATACACCCCCATACCATCACACATGCTGCCTTTTACACTTTGCGCCTAGAGCAGTCCGGATGGTTCTTTTCCTCTTTTCTCTACAGTTTCCAAAAACAATTTGATATGTGGACTCGTCAGACCACAGAACATTTTTCCACTTTGCATCAGTCCATCTTAGATGAGCTCGGGCCCAGCAACAGCGTTTCTGGGTGTTGTTGATAAACGGCTTTCGCTTTTTTTGATTGATTGATTGAAACTTTTAATAGTAGGTTGCACAGTGAAGTACATATTTTATACAATTGACCACTAAATGATAACACCCGTATAAGTTTTTCCACTTGTTTAAGTCGGGGTCCACTTAAATTGATTCATGATACAGATATATGCTATCATAATACAGTCATCACACAAGATACTCATCAGAGTACATACAGTACATTGAATTATTTACATTATTTACATTAACTTGTGCATAGTAGAGTTTTAACTTGCACTTACAGATGTAGCGACCAACTGTAGTTACTGACAGTGGTTTTCTGAAGTCCATGTGGTGATATCCTTTACACACTGATGTGGCTTTTTGATGCAGTACCGCCTGAAGGGATCCAAGGTGTGTAATATCATGGCTTACGTGCAGTGATTTCTCCAGATTCTCTGAACCTCTTGATGATATTACGGAGCGTAGATGGTGAAATCCCTAAATTCCTTGCAGTAGCTGGTTGAGAAATGTTGTTCTTCAACAATTTGCTCCGGAATTTGTTGACAAAGTGGTGACCCTCGCCCCGTCCTTGTTTGTGAACGACTGAGCATTTCATGGAAGCTGCTTTTATACCCAATCATGGCACCCACCCGTTCCCAATTAGCCGTTCACCTGTGGGATGTTCCAAATAAGTGTTTGGTGAGCATTCCTCAACGTTATCAGTCTTTTTTGCCACTTGTGCCAGCTTTTTGGAGACATGTTGCAGGCATCAAATTCCAAATGAGCTAATATTTGCAAAAAATAACAACGTTTACCAGTTCGAAGGTTAAATATCTTGTCTTTGCAGTCTATTCAATTGAATATAAGTTGATTTGTTGTATTCTCTTTTTATTTACCATTTACACAACGTGACAACTTCACTGCTTTTGGGGTTTGTATTATTCACTATTAGGCAAAAAAATCATTTTTTTGTCTGTTTTGTTCATGTTGACACCTTTTTGGATGCAGCTCTAATAGGCGGCTGCGGGGGGCAGTAATGAGTCCAAAGTGTCTTAGTAGTACTGGACAAGATATAAAAGTGAGATAAATGTGCACAAGACGGACAGATGAAGGAAAATGCTTGCTGCGGTTGTCAAGGCAACCGTTTCTCTGTCTTCTTTAACCCTTTCTGCTCTCAACACATCCCTTTCACTTTCTCCTACCACATCTCACACTTTGCTGATGTCCTCTCGCTCCATCTGTCCACTTCTTTACTCTTCTCCTCCCCCGTCTGCTCCTCGTCTCCCACCAGTCGTCCTCTCGCCCGTCCATTTTGGCTGAAACGCGTGGCTTCGTTAACACTGACTCACAAGGTGTTGGAGGACGCTGACGACTTGTGTGTGAAGTACCAGGAAGTCATTGTTTTCGCTTTTGGTGTTACTGAGGGTGTGAGGTTATCGGGCTGAGTTCCATTGACTCACGGTTTGATGAAGACTTGAGTTTCACCGACTCTTCGGTGAAGACTTCAGTTTTATTTGACTCACCGGTTCTCAACAAAGACTTGATTTTCACTGACTGAGTTGACGAAGGCTCAAGTTTTACATGGTTGACTGGGACTCAAGTTTCGCTGACTCACGAGTGCTCGATGAAGACTTGAGTTTCATTGACTCTCGGGTGAAGACTCCGGTTTTATTTGACTCAAAGGTTCTCGACAAAGACTTAATTTTCACTGACGAAGGCTCAAGTTTTACTTATGGTTGACTGAGACTCAAGTTTCTCTGAGTCACGAGTGCTCGATGAAGTCTTGAGTTTCACGGACTGGTGGGTTTACAAAGACCTGTGTTTCATTGACTCACGGGCTAAGGGAGACTTGAGTTTCACTGACTCTAGGGTGAAGACTCCAGTTTTATTTGACTCACCGGTTCTCGACAAAGACTTGATTTTCACTGACTGAGTTGACGAAGGCTCAAGTTTTACATGGTTGACTGAGACTTGAGTTTCGCTGACTCAAAAGGGCTCGATGAACACTCACAGTTGCTCGACAAAGACTTGCGTTTCACTGACTCACAAGTCGATGAAGGATTCAGTTTCATGTTCTCACATTGACAAAGGCTTGAGTTTCACTGACTAGTGGTTTAACAAAGACCTGAGTTTCATTGACTCACGGGCTGATGGAGACCTAAGTTTCACTGACTCTCGGGTGAAGATTCCGGTTTTATTTGACTCACAGGTTCTCGACAAAGATTAGATTTTTTCTGACTCGCGAGTTGACGAAGGCTCAAGTTTTACTTATGCTTGACTGAGACTCCAGTTTCGCTGACTCACGAGTGCTCGATGAAGACTTGAGTTTCACTGACTGTCGGGTGAAGACTCCAGTTTTATTTGACTCACAGGTTCTCGACAAAGACTTAATTTTCACTAGCGAAGGCTCAAGTTTTACTTATGGTTGACTGAGACTCAAGTTTCTCTGAGTCACGAGTGCTCGATGAAGTCTTGAGTTTCACGGACTGGTGGGTTTACAAAGACCTGTGTTTCATTGACTCATGGGCTAAGGGAGACTTGAGTTTCACTGACTCTAGGGTGAAGACTCCAGTTTTATTTGACTCACCGGTTCTCGACAAAGACTTGATTTTCACTGACTGAGTTGACGAAGGCTCACGTTTTACATGGTTGACTGAGACTTGAGTTTCGCTGACTCAAAGGGCTCGATGAACACTCACAGTTGCTCGACAAAGACTTGCGTTTCACTGACTCACAAGTCGATGAAGGATTCAGTTTCATGTTCTCACATTGACAAAGGCTTGAGTTTCACTGACTAGTGGTTTAACAAAGACCTGAGTTTCATTGACTCAC
>NC_084755.1:37734760-37742260 GCF_033978785.1 Entelurus aequoreus | reverse complement strand
AATTTATGGAGCATCATTAGTAATTTTTCCTGATTAAGATTAATTTTAGAATTTTGATGACATCTTTTAAATAGGTTAAAATCCAATCTACACTTTGTTAGAATATATAACAAATTGGACCAAGCTATATTTCTAACAAAGACAAATCATTATTTCTTGTAGATTTTCCAGAACAAAAATTTTAAAAGAAATTCAAAATACTTTGAAATAAGATTTCAATTTGATTCTACAGATTTTCTAGATTTGCCAGAATAATTGTTTTGAATTTTAATCATAATAAGTTTGAAGAAATATTTCACAAATATTCTTTGTCGAAAAAACAGAAGCTAAAATGAAGAATTAAATTAAAATGTATTTATTATTTTTTACAATAAAAAAGGAAGGAATTTAAAAGGTAAAAAGGTATATGTGTTTAAAAATCCTAAAATCATTTTTAAGGTTGTATTTTTTTTTCTAAAATTGTCTTTCTGAAAGTTATAAGAAGCAAAGTAAAAAAATTAATGAATTTATTCAAACAAGTGAAGACCAAGTCTTTAAAATATTTTCTTGGATTTTCAAATTTTATTTGAGTTTTGTCTCTCTTAGAATTACAAATGTCGGGCAAAGTGAGACCAGCTTGCTAGTAAATAAATAAAATTTAAAAAAATAGAGGCAGCTCACTGGTAAGTGCTGCTATTTGAGCTATTTTTAGAACAGGCCAGCGGGCTACTCATCTGGTCCTTACGGGCTACCTGGTGCCCGCGGGCACCGCGTTGGTGACCCCTGATATACAGTATACAGCCTATTATTTACTCACTATGTTTGGCCACCAAAAAAACGTGGCCGATTCAAACCCAGAATAGCCATTTGGACTATCAGCCGAAAGACTTTGATCACTGAAACCTGATGTTGTGACGACGTGAGCAAGACGCGCACCATTGACATTTTTACGGCCATGTTTTCAGAGCGTGAATAGCTAGATTTCTATCTTCACTACCAGTGTTTCCTCTACCATCACGGTGCACCACCACGGCAAAATAAAAGCCGGCGCACCTTAAAAACGAGGGTTTGCATTCACCCTTGTGTGGTGTGTCGGGTCTGTGGGACCCGTTTTCATTTTTTATTAAAATAAAAATGATACAATTAATACATTTTTCAAACTGAGACTCACTGACTTTGGCTCATTTTCTGCGAAGAACTTATATCAGAATACATATTTAATGACCACACACCATACACATTTCTATTACATATAAGATGTCCGGGTCCACTGGACTAATAGAAGTGTGGAAATCGATGTTCTGCGTACCACATGCACCCTAATCGCATGAATTCTTCATCACTCCAAGCAACGTTTGTAAGTTTTTACAATATAACTAAAACAATTCTTACTCACTAATCCGTCCCATACGTGATGTCTGTAGGAGTGTTTTCACGCATATTTGCACCTGCTATCGTAACGTAATCAAGCTAGCGTCATTAGCATTAGCTAATATGCTAACACGTTTTGGAACGGCATTCTTTTTGTATTCTTTCGGTTTCACAAATTCCTCAGTAAATTCACCAAAACGTCACTGTGGAGTTGTTGAGTCTGTTTAGCTCAGGGGTCACCAACCTTTTTGAAAGCAAGAGCTACTTCTTGGGTACTGATTAATGCGAAGGGCTACCAGTTTGATACACACTTAAATAAATTGCCAGAAATAGCCAATTTGCTCAATTTACCTTTAACTCTATGTTATTATTAATATTTAATGATATTTACTCTTAATTGAACGGTTTAAAAGAGGAGAAAACACGAAACAAATGACAATTACATTTTGAAACATAGTTTATCTTCAATTTCGACTCTTTAAAATTCAAAATTCAACCGAAAAAAAGAAGAGAAAAACTAGCTAATTCGAATCTTTTTGAAAAAAAAAAAAAAAAATTTATGGAACATCATTAGTAATTTTTCCTGATTAAGATTAATTTTAGAATTTTGATGACATGTTTTAAATAGGTTAAAATCCAATCTACACTTTGTTAGAATATATAACAAATTGGACCAAGCTATATTTCTAACAAAGACAAATCATTATTTCTTCTAGATTTTCCAGAACAAAAATTTTAAAAGAAATTCAAAAGACTTTGAAATAAGATTTAAATTTGATTCTACAGATTTTCTAGATTTGCCAGAATAATGTTTTTGAATTTTAATCATAATAAGTTTGAAGAAATATTTCACAAATATTCTTCGTCGAAAAAACAGAAGCTAAAATGAAGAATTAAATTAAAATTTATTTATTATTCTTTACAGTAGAAAAAATAAATTTAAATGAACATTGATTTAAATTGTCAGGAAAGAAGAGGAAGGAATTTAAAAGGTAAAAAGGTTTATGTGTTTAAAAATCCTAAAATCATGTATTTTTGTTGTATTTTTTCTCTAAAATTGTCTTTCTGAAAGTTATATGAAGCAAAGTAAAAAAAATAATGAATTTATTTAAACAAGTCTTTAAAATATTTCCTTGGATTTTCAAATTCTATTTGAGTTTTGTCTCTCTTAGAATTAAAAATGTCGAGCAAAGCGAGACCAGCTTGCTAGTAAATAAATACAATTTTAAAAATAGAGGCAGGTAAGTGCTACTATTTGAGCTATTTTTAGAACAGGCTAGCGGGCTACTCATCTGGTCCTTACGGGCGACCTGGTGCCCGCGGGCACCGCGTTGGTGACCCCTGGTTTAGCTGATTGGAGAGCTAGCCTGCACAGCTAGTGGGTCCATGACCATGACTTCTGTTTTGTTTGATCACCCGTTTTACTGCCGTGTGTGGAGAGGCGGGGCCGGTAGTCCAACAGCGAGGCAGGGCACACCGGAGCCCGCTCCAAGATGGCGGCGAGGAGGCTTGGACGGCGAGCGAGCAGCGAGGCGGGGCGCGCCGGGAGCGACGCCGCAATTATTACCAGGTGCGTGGAGCGCCCAGCTGGGCACAATTTAATAATCCCCTTGAACTGTATAAAAGGGCGGCAGTCGTGAACGTGAGGGAGAGGCGGAGAGAGGAAACGGAGCAAGAGAGAAGCGGATGCCGAGCAAGAGCGGAAAAGAGCGGGGGCGTGGTTGGGGGCGTGGTTAAGAGGGGAGGAGTATATTTACAGCTAGAATTCACCAACATATATATACCTGTATATATTTATATATATATATATATAGATATATGTATGAAATACTTGGCTTTTAGTGAATTCTAGCTATATATATATATATATATATATATATATATATACATATATATATATACATATATACATATATATATATACATATATACATATATATATATATATATATATATATACATATATACATATATACATATATATATATATATATATATATATATATATATATATATATATATATATATATATATATATATATATATATATATATATATATATATATATATACAAGGTCTACAAGCAGTGTCCACGGCTCCTCAAGCGTCTGTGGAAGATCTTGAAGGTGATTTGGCGGAGAGGGAAAGTCTCTGCTCAGTGGAGATACGCGGAGGGCGTCTGGATCCCGAAAGAAGAGAACTCCAGCAACATCGAGCAGTTTCGTATAATCTCGCTGCTCAGCGTTGAGAGCAAGATTTTCTTTAAGATCCTGTCCCAACGACTTACCGAGTTCCTCTTGAAGAATGCCTACATAGACACCTCTGTCCAGAAGGGGGGAGTACCTGGAGTGCCTGGGTGCCTGGAGCATACAGGAGTGGTGACACAGTTGATCCGGGAGGCAAGGGAGAACAAAGGAGATTTGGCAACTCTCTGGCTTGACTTAACCAACGCCTACGGATCTATCCCGCACAAACTTGTTGAAATAGCACTGACAAGACACCATGTTCCTGGGAAAATCTGTAACCTCATCATGGACTACTACAACAACTTCGAAGCAAGAGTCTCCTCAAGCCAAGTAACATCTGCCTGGCACCGCCTGGAGAAGGGCATAATCACTGGTTGTACAATCTCAGTGTCACTCTTCTCCTTGGCAATGAACATGATTGTCAAGTCTGCGGAGGTTGAATGCAGAGGGCCAAAATCAAGATCTGGGACCCGGCAGCCCCCCATAAGAGCTTTTATGGATGACTTGACAGTGATGACCACATCTGTGCCTGGGTGCAGGTGGCTCCTCCAGGGGCTTGAACGGCTCATCACATGGGCAAAGATGAGCTTCAAGCCAGCAAAGTCCAGGTCTCTGGTCCTAAAGAAAGGTAAAGTGGCCGACCATTTCCGCTTTACAGTTGGAGGGTACTTGATTCCAACGGTGACCGAAAGACCTGTTAAGAGCCTGGGCAAGATCTTTGATAGCTCCCTGAAGGACGCAGTGGCCTTGCAGCAGACAAAGAGCGACCTGACCTCATGGCTCACAGCCATCGACAAATCTGGTCTCCCAGGAAAGTTTAAAGCCTGGATGTACCAACACGGAGTCTTGCCTAGAATACTCTGGCCTCTGTTAATCTACGAGGTACCAATGACAACGGTTGAGGTACTAGAGAAGACCATCAGCCAGTTCCTGAGGAGATGGCTGGGGCTCCCTCGGTCCTTAAGCAGCATTGCTCTTTATGGCCATTCCACCAAGCTGCAGCTCCCTCTCAGGGGACTGTTGGAGGAATTCAAAGTCACCCGCTCCAGAGAGGTAATGATGTACAGAGACTCCGCAGATGTCAAGGTCGCCTCGGCAGGAATCGTTGTTAAGACCGGGAGGAAGTGGCAGGCACAAGAAGCCGTAAGCAGAGCAGAGGCGCGGCTGAGGCACAAAACCTTGTTGGGTACTGTGGCAAGGGGAAGGGCAGGCCTCGGCAGCTTTCCAAAGCCACGTTGGGACCGGGCCCGTGGCAAGGAGAAGCGCCAACTGGTCCAAGAGGAGATCCGTGCAGAGGTGGAGGAAGAACGTTGCTGCCGGATGGTCAGCATGTCCAAACAAGGGGCGTGGACAAGGTGGGAGCATGCAGAACCTCGAAAACTCACCTGGGCAGAGCTCTGGAGAGCTGAACCTCTGCGCACAAAATTCCTCATACAGTCTGTGTACGATGTCCTCCCATGCCCCGCCAACCTGCACATCTGGGGCCTAGCAGACACTCCGGAGTGTAAACTGTGCCAGAGGAGGGGCACCTTGGAGCACATCCTGAGCTGTTGCCCAAAGGCACTAGGGGAGGGGCGGTATCGCTGGCGCCACGACCAAGTTTTAAAAGCCCTGGCGGATTCTATCTGCGCAGCGATACAAAACAGCAAGTCCCAGGCCGCCCCGAAGCAGTCAATCACCTTCATCAGAGCAGGACAGAAGGCAAGCCGCCAGCCCAACTTCTCAGGAGGGCTCCTGGCCACCGCTCGTGACTGGCAGCTCCATGTTGACCTGGGAAGGCAACTCAAGTTCCCGGCCAATATCGCTTCCACGTCACTCCGCCCAGACATGGTGTTAACATCGGAGTCATCCAAGCAAGTGGTGCTACTGGAGCTGACTGTTCCCTGGGAGGAGCGAATTGACGAAGCAAATGAGCGAAAGAGGGCCAAATACGCTGAGCTCACTGTAGAGTGTCGGAGTAACGGCTGGAGAGCCCGCTGTGAACCAGTCGAGATTGGGTGCAGAGGTTTTGCTGGTCACTCACTACAGCGTGTGTTCAGAATCCTTGGCATTAGAGGACTGCAGTCGAGAAAAGCCACCAAGAACATCCTAGAGGCCGCAGAAAAGGCCTCCCGGTGGCTGTGGATCCGTAGGGGGGATCCGTGGTGCGCCACTTGGACACAGGCCGGGGTCTGATCACCCCCGGCTGGGTCGCCCGGGCGAGGGTGTCTGATGATTAAAGACCCGAAACACCCTATGACCCCGGGTTTATCACTGATGACGTGTCCAAGCATCACCGTGAGGTGTATTCAAGTTCTATATATATATATATATATATATGTATGAAATACTTGACTTTCAGTGAATTCTAGCTATATAAGTATATATATATATTTATTTTATTATGCATATAAATAAAAGAAATACTTGAATTTCAGTGAATTCTAGCTATATAAGTATATATATATATTTATTTTATT
Organism: Entelurus aequoreus; assembly: GCF_033978785.1. Taxonomy (NCBI): domain Eukaryota; kingdom Metazoa; phylum Chordata; class Actinopteri; order Syngnathiformes; family Syngnathidae; genus Entelurus; species Entelurus aequoreus. The sequence goes on along the minus strand of NC_084755.1, from coordinate 37,736,205 downwards.
ATACATATAAATAAAAGAAATACTTGAATTTCAGTGTTCCAGAGGCTATCCAGTAGATGGCAGTATTGTTTAAGAGTGTCACAACATTGCTGTTTACGGCAGACGAACTGCTTTACGGTAAACGAAAACGTGACTGCTGTTGTTGTGTGTTGTTACCGCGCTGGGAGGACGTTAATGAAACTGCCTAACAATAAACCCACATAAGAAACCAAGAACTCGGCCTCGATCATTCTACAGTTATGACGTCATTGGGCAGGCACGCTGTTTATATCGTGGGAAAGCGGATGTGAAAACAGACTGTCCCCACTCAGGTCCGCATGTCTCTGGAGGGGGCGTGGCCTCCAGCTCCGGCTGAATTCCGGGAGATTTTCGATAGAAAATTTCTTCCGGGAGGTTTTCGGGAGAGGCGCTGAATTCCGGGAGTCTCCCGGAAAATCCGGGAGGGTTGGCAAGTATGCGGTCAGGAGACCATTGTTTGGGCCTGTCTTTGGTGGCCTGGCGTCATTGCGTGTTTTCATGCGTTACCACAGTTCATGCTGCTCGTTTCAGGTCTGATTCCTTGGTTATGCTAGTTGTCATGCCACAGTTTCATGTTTGTTCTTGCCATGCCATAGTTCATGCTAAGTGTTAGCGTCTATATTTTCTGCGTTAAGTTTTTTGTCCTTTAGCCTCTCGTGCGTACGGCACGCTTTCCTTTTTGTTTTTGTCTTTTGTGATGTGTTGGATTTTGAATAATTAAATATGTTCTTACCTTCACGCCTTGTCCGAAATAGTCCGATTGCAATCCTCGCAGTAAACTGCGTAGACCGCCCCCGTTATGACAACTTTGTAGCCAGTTCAGTTTTAGTTTCGTTCTGCATAGCCTTCCCTAAGCTTCAATGCCTTTTCTTGGGGGCACTCACCTTTTGTTTATTTTTGGTTAAAGGCCTACTGAAAGCCACTACTAGCGACCACACAGTCTGATAGTTTATATATCAATGATGAAATCTTAACATTGCAACACATGCCAATACGGCCGGGTTAACTTATAAAGTGCAATTTTAAATTTCCCGCTAAACTTCCGGTTGAAAACGTCTCGGTACGATGACGTTTGCACGTGACGTCACGGATTAAACGGAAGTATTGGGACACCATTGTGTCCCAATACAAACAGCGTCTGTTTTCATCGCAAAATTCCACAGTATTGTGGACATCTGTGTTGGTGAATCTTTTGCAATTTGTTTAATGAACAATGGAGACTGCAAAGAAGAAAGCTGTAGGTGGGATCGATCGGTGTATTAGCGGCTGGCTGCAGCAACACAACCAGGAGGACTTTGAGTTGGATAGCAGACGCGCTATCCAAAGCTAGCCGCCGACCGCACCGATGATCGGGTGAAGTCCTTCGCCGCGCCGTCAATCGCTGGAACGCAGGTGAGCACGGGTGTTGATGAGCAGATGAGGGCTGG